>NW_011335001.1:0-7579 GCF_000735185.1 Notothenia coriiceps
GGCCTCATTTCACACTGAGCATGTTCTCTCTGGTCATTCACACCTAACAGCTGCTTCATAGGACTCGACCACATCTACGGGGCTCACTATGGGTCTTTAAAGTATATAAACTACATACTGATATACACCTGAACATCAGCAGGAGAGGACTCTTTAAAGTAGAGACACTACATACTGATATACACCTGAACATCAGCAGGAGAGGACTCTTTAAAGTAGAGACACTACATACTGATATACACCTGAACATCAGCAGGAGAGGACTCTTTAAAGTAGAGACACTACATACTGATATAAACTCTTTAACTTGGCCAAAACACACGCTGTTCAAAACGTATGAATGTATCTGAGAGGATACAACAGGATGATGACAGAAACTGAGAGATGTGTGACCTTGTGTGACCTCTCACCAGCAACCATTTACCTTTTTTCCAGGAAAGTGAGGCCTTGAATTAACCTGCTGTTGCTCAATTACTTTATTTAAGCTAGACCCCCGATCGGAGCCTCCTGAAAGAGATCAGAGTCATTGTGTCTCAGCAGCGTTTAGACATTTCGGTTTGGCCTCGAAGTTAAGAAGGAGAGTTAATCATCTCTGTGAGGATCCTGACCTTTGACAGGAAGTGCTGCCGTCCTGGCGTTCTCCATTCAACCTCTGCAACAAAAGAGACAACCTGTTAGACAACAGGACTGTGAAGAATCCACCGACTACATGTTGACCTGATTTGCAGCAAATTGTACTTTTTGATTAAATCATTGGTGGAGTGACTGTTGCACATATTCGCCTCAACATCCAAAGTTTGTTTTTATGTATTTTATTTTATAATGTCTAAGTGTCCTTAACCTAATTTAATTAATTAAGTATTTTTATTCTGATTCTCCGGTTGAATAAAAGTTTTTTTCATGAAGATGTCTACTGTAATGTTTGTAGTATCAGTATGCAGAGGCGGTAGAAGTACTCGGATCTAGTACTTGAGTAAAAGTAGAAGTACTCAGATCTTGTACTTGAGTAAAAGTAGAAGTACTCAGATCTTGTACTTGAGTAAAAGTAGAAGTACTCAGATCTTGTACTTGAGTTAAAGTAGAAGTACTCAGATCTTGTACTTGAGTAAAAGTAGAAGTACTCAGATCTTGTACTTGAGTAAAAAGTAGAAGTACTCAGATCTTGTACTTGAGTTAAAGTAGAAGTACTCAGATCTTGTACTTGAGTAAAAGTAGAAGTACTCAGATCTTGTTCTTGAGTAAAAGTAGAAGTACTCAGATCTTGTACTTGAGTAAAAGTAGAAGTACTCAGAGTGTAGGAATACTCTGTTATAGTAAAAGTAGAAGTACTCAGATCTTACTTGAGTAAAAGTAGAAGTATACTCAGATCTTGTACTTGAGTAAAAGTAGAAGATATATAGTGATATAGTGAAAGTAGCGACAGTAAAAGTAGTCATTGTGCAGATTGGTCCATTTCAGAATAATATATATGATATGTTTTATAATAATTGATCATGAAAGTGTTACCTCTATGAATCTATATACATAATATCTGTCTTAGGTCTCCTCCTCTCTAACTCTGATGCTACAGTTGTCTTTAAGCTCAGAGTTTCTGCGCTGTTTCTGATTCATGGTTTATCACTGCCCCCTACTGGCTGGAAATACCTGGGATAAACAAGCTATATATCTGTTGTCAACTTTAATTATTTTGTAATATAACTTTAACTTCATGTGAATATATTTATTTAGTCTTTTTGTTGCACTTTATTATTATTTATATTCCATGTTAATTATCTTTATTGATTATACATTTCTTCACTGTACATTTGACTTAATTTAATGTAATTTAGCCCGTCAGCAGTGTTTTAATTGTCAGATAGTCAATATATTTGTATCTTCACGGTCAATTTGATATTTTTTACTCTTTAGTTCTGTTTTATCTTCTATGTTGGGATGTTCATATTGAATGATTGTTTATTTTCCACTTTTTTTTATATTTCGAATTATGTGCAATAATTTGTTTGACAAGCTGCCGCAACTAAATAGATTCCCATTTTGGGATTATTAAAGTGTATCTTATTTTCCATTAACTTGTTTGTATACATGTTCATATTTTTACTCTAACTTCTTAAATTCAAATACAGTTTCTGTATTTAATTGTTTTCTTATATTAATCTTTTCTAATGATTTACAGTACATACAAATAAAATTAATGAAACACCAGATATATCATACTTTACAGGCTCCTAAATGATGACAATACATGTGTAAAAAATTCAAAACCTGCAGTATTTCTTGAGTTTAGTATTTTTAAAGCATTATCCATTTTGTTAAATCATTAAACCTAACCACTGGGTGGCGCTGTTGCATCACTTGTAAACCATCGTTTAAAACCGCTAAAGTGGTGACTTCAGGTGCATCTAGTATTTATACACGGAATGTCTTCCTAATGATTCTTGAATATACAGCTTAATGTGTAAAAGTATAATTTAAATGAAAAGTATAATTTAAATGAAATACAAGTATTATTACAATTATTTTCAAAAAAGAATTATTCGTTGTCGGCAGGATTCGAACCTGCGCGGGAAGATCCCAATGGATTTCTAGTCCATCGCCTTAACCACTCGGCCACGACAACTGATGAACTTCACTATATGCTGACGTAACTTATACCTCACAATGCATAATTCCTATTCATATATATACTGTAAGCCATATCAATTACATAATTTATGTGTATAATAATGACAATTGTACTAGCAGTAACTGGGATGGAAAACTACAAATACAGTTACTTTAAATGTTTATTATTGTGTCACACAAACCCTATAATCAATATTTGGACATTTATATTATGAGCCATGTTAAAGTGTTTGCTATAGTTTTATCTGTACAGGAAGTCATTACAATGCTACTGTACATAGTTTGCTGTTTGAATAATATTTAACATGCAAAATACATGATTAACTGATTAAAAACTGTACTGGTTATTCAACCAAACGGCTAAATAGTTAAACACTCCTTAAGTCACAAGCGAGGTAATTCATCAATGATATAAGAAGATTTTAATATAAAAATACATGTCTTTGTGTTTAAATGTACAAAGTGCAACTACTTCGCACACTTGTATAATGTATAAAGTAGGTTGGTCTATTATAGTGTATTCTAACTTATTATGTATAATAACTGTTGACATATATATTGTCTATTTATGTTTATTTGTATAGATGTGTGTGTCATTTACATTTTGAACACTGAGGATATACTTGTCTGACTACTGTCTGAAAGAGCTGATTTAGCCCCCATGACTATTTCAAAGCATACATTTTTATTTAAATTATTAATGAAAAGGGGGAATGCACTCAGAAATATTAAAAAGGTGTTCAGAAATGTGTATTTGCACTTTAAGAAACCATAAAAGGCCAAATAAATATAAAATAAATAAATGTGCTTTGTTATGAGCTAAAAAACTAAACTAAACTAAACCTATACAACCCTAACTCAGTATAAAATGACCAAAAATCATGCCTATACTGATCAGTGTCTTGAAAAATGTATTGACATATTTTTTTTCATACATTATCTACTCTGACCTCAAACTGAATGCCTAAAATTGCATTGCCTGAAATGGTAAAACACTGTTTAAACACCTTTTCTCCCTCTATGTATGTTTCATTTTACATGTACCCCCTCGTTGACCCCATATCTATCATTAAGATGTAGTAAATGAAACTAATGTGAGTGAATCCTCATATCGCTCATTGTTGCCACTGAGGAGAAACCACGTGACTCGTGTAGTGAGCGCCTCCTGTTTGTTCAGAGAGAAGAGAGGAGAAGAAAGATGGCGGCTCTGTAGGAGAACCGAGGGCTCACATTCTCAGCTTCAAACACCCGTAAACAAACCCTCCAACCCGGGGAGTGAAAACAACACCGTCCGAACCCCACAGGGACTCATCTGCAGTGGAACTAATTGGAGGCAAAACCCTGCAAAAATAGGAGTAATTATTCCACCATGAGAGGGAAAAGAGGCAGGCCGCCCAAACCTCTCCAAGCGGAGGATTCTTCCCCGGCTGCAACGCGAGGTTTGCGGCCGCGGAGGAACATAAAGCCCCGGGTGCGAAGTGACGACCACAGCGGGGATGAGGAGGCAATAAGCCCCGCAAGAGAGAGCCCTAAGCGGCGGAGAGGAGGAGGCAGGTTGGGGGGGTCGGGGACGACAACACGGGGCCGGGGAAGAGGGGGCAGAAGTCGGGGACGAGGAGGGAGGCGAACCCCGGTCTGCAAAACCGTGGTGTACGACGACCATGAAAGTGATGAAGACGACGATGCTGTGAGTCTGAGATCCGAAGAGGAGGAGGTGGAGGAGCCCCAGTCTGAGGAAGATGAGGCCCTGAAAGAGGAATCTGACTGCCTGGAGGAAGAGGAGGAAGAGGAGGAGGATGGTGGAAGTTTGTGCACGGAGAGTAGCTTCAGGAGTCAGAGCACACATGCAAGCACTCCAGGTAAATATGTGATCAAAGTGGGGTTAAATATGCACTGCAGCAGGGTGGTCATCATCAGAATAAGAATTCCTTTATTAGTCCCACAGCAAAAGTAATGAGCCAAAAATAGCACAATATTAATTAAGAGGCATGCATAACATATTGGAAATAGAAATTACACAAATAACCATTTACAAAAATACACATCAAGGTGGACAACAAAAAGTACAATTCATTGTTTTTTCTAAATAAGCTAAGGATGTTAAAGTAGTTTGACAGCAGTAGTAACAGCAGTAGAAGTATATAGTGCACAGGTATTTAAAGATGTATATATCTAGCATAGCAGGTAAACAAAACGCATGCAATAATAAATAATATGCACATTTATAAAGCTAAATGTAGAGAAGAAAGCACATAATAGAATTGAATAAAAATGTAGCAAATAAGTACAAATCCAACTTGACTTAGTGACATAGTAACAAATGAAGGTGTTGAGACATTATAAAACATGTTAGGATATTTAAAACAATGTAGGTTTTTCACATAAAGGTGATTATTACACAGTAATGCAAGAAAAGTGTCTATTGTTTGGGAAATGCATCCTGAAAGGCTGGATGTTGTTGTTTTTGCTCAGGAAGCTGTGTGGTTATTGTTCAAAATGGAGACTGTATGCACACAGGCCGCAGATCAGTAAAGCTGCTGTAGGTGGATCAGATCTGTAGCTGTAACACCAGCTCACCTGTGTTTCCACCACTGTCTAAAAGCACTATTTTCTGCATTATTCTCACACTATAGCATAACAATAACTGCATACCTCCTACTCTAAATAGTTGAAGTTGTTCATTTACAGTAGCTTCTAGCCTGCTAACGTTAGCATGTACAGTTAGCTCATACTGCCTTCTGTAAATATGAACTCCGATAGTTGGATAATTATATATTGACTTTATATATTAACATGCAACACTATTTGCGACAAGTGAAGAAGAAATTGTAGTTTCTGATTTGAAGCCAATTCATAGAAAGATAATGACTACGTGGCTAATGTTAGCATGCACAGTTAGCTCAGTTAGCTACTGGATAATGTCAATAAGAAGTCCGATAGTTAGATAATCATAACTTAACGTTAGTATCGGTTCTTATATTAAAATGCAACGCTATTTGTAATAAGTGAAGAAGGAATTGTAGTTTCTGATTTGAAGCTAATTCATAGAAAGAAACCGGCTACGTGGCTAATGTTAGCATGTACAGTTAGCTCTTGCTGCTAACTGTCAATATGAAGTCTTGTAGTTAATAATAAAAATGTATTTATATCATTATAAGTTGACTTACTTGTAGTTACACGCAAGCCCATTTGTATCAGGTGAAGAAGAAAGTATAGTTTCTGAATTGAAGCCAATTAATCGAAAGATAATAGCTTCTGAGCTAATGTTAGCTTTCACAGTTAGTTCATGCTGAATACTGTCAATATGAAGTCTGATAGTTAAATAAAGCTAACTTTGCGTACTTCTTATAGCTAAACGCAATAATATTACGCGAAGAAGACATCGTAGTCTGTCATTAAAGCTAATAAAATAAATATAAGAGCTAGCTATCTAACTTAATTGTGTCTCTTTGACTGGTTATAGCAAACTACCTGCACCTGTAGGATTGAGAATAACACGAATTACAACTACATTAAGAAATTATGCACCATGTATTCATTGGTATATTGGTGTAGAAAAAGATGGTTATTGCCAAATGTTATTAACAGTAATTCAAGGCCAAGAAAATACAATTTAAAAACAAGATATAATAGAATAAGACCGGTATAACATACAAGAATGCAATGTAAAGTGCAGTGTAGAAATAAAAAAGTGATTTGATTTAATAAAATGCAGAAGGAAAAATAAGTGTCTTCAGCCTTGATTAAAAATAAGTAAGAATAGCAGTTATTTTGTGGTTTCTTTTCAGATTTATGAAGCATAATAACCGAACGCTGCATTTAGTTTTGACTCAGACAGAAAGCAGAGAGCAGTGTGATATTAATAAGATTAAACATCGTATTATATGGACTTATTATATGTAATGTGCCTCTCAAATATGCTGCAGCCTATCGATCAAAGCTAACTTTGCTTGTCTCCTACAGGGAAGAGAAAAGGCCGGCCTCGACCTCGCAGCCCTATCCTGGAGGAGAAGGAGATTCCTGCTCTCAAACTCCCCGACTCCTCCGAGGACCTCCTGGTTCCCAGCGCCGAACTCCTCAACGCCGCCTCCATCTACGAGGTGCTACGTAACTTCAGCACGGTGTTGCGTCTCTCCCCGTTTCGCTTCGAGGACTTCTGTGCGGCGCTGGTGGGTCAGGAGCAGTGCACTTTAATCGCAGAGACACATATAGCCCTCTTGAAGGTCATCCTACGTGAAGAAGACACCTCCAACACCACGTTTGCCCCCGCCGACCTCAAAGACAGCGTCAACTCCACTCTGTATTTTATCGACGGCATGACGTGGCCGGAGGTTTTGCGCGCGTACTGCGAGAGCGACCGGGAGTACCATCACGTTCTGCCCTATCAGGAAGTGGATGAGTATCCTTATGGTCCACTTGAGAGTAAAATCAAGGTGTTGCAGTTCTTAGTGGATCAGTTTCTGACCACCAACATCGCCCGTGACGAGCTGATGTCCGACGGCACCATGCTGTACGACGACCACTGCCGAGTGTGTCACCGTCTCGGGGACCTGCTGTGCTGTGAGACGTGCTCAGCGGTGTATCACCTGGAGTGTGTGAAGCCCCCGCTGGTGGAGGTACCGGAGGACGAGTGGCAGTGCGAGATCTGCGTCGCTCATAAAGTGCCGGGGGTCACCGACAGCGTGACGGAGGCGCAGAAGAACCGGCCGTATATCAGACAGGAGCCCATCGGATACGACCGGCACCAGAGGAAGTACTGGTTCCTGAACAGGAGGATTATTGTGTAAGTTACTGAACCACAATTCACTCTTTAAAGCGCTCTATTTAGCTTTTTGGTGTTCTCCCTCTCCTGTAGTGGGTTCTATAGGTTTGAGGTTTTTCCTACTTCACTGACCCCTCGCCTTTATTCCATCTAGGTTAGCACTTTACTTTTGTTGTTATTGTTCTTCTTTACTTG
>NW_011335002.1:0-2343 GCF_000735185.1 Notothenia coriiceps
ATATATTGATGAAAAACAGTATAATAGGGGACCTTTAAATATACACTACTATAAAATATATATTTTATTGTTCTTGCATCTAATTTGTTGTACACATGATTCATGCATATATTTGGCATATTCAGTCCATTGGTGCAAAAGCTCTCTTCTAGCTTATTCTCAAAGGCTGATGAAATCAAATATTGCATCATATTATACAAGCATTATTTAAACTGAAGTGACCCGCCGACCGCTGCTATTTACTCAATTAATGTCATTATCCCATCTTAATTTTGTCAGTGGGGTGAATGCCTTTGCCTCCTGGCATTAACATATGAGAATATTAACATTGAATGAAATATAAATCAACTTGGAGGCACTGCTAGATCCTCTCTGGGATGCAGTGGGCGATTAGATTTGCACATTCACAGAGAGAAGACAGGCAAGATGGAAATGACCCACTTCTACTACAGGTCAGGGGGCCAAGACATCTACCCACACGCCGCCCAGAGCACGCATTTATACACACTTGCATATGTCCACATTCAGCTAATGCCTTCATAAATAAGACTTGTGGCGAGTCATTATTGTGCCACACACACACACACACACACACACACACACACACACACACACACACACACACACACACACACACACACACACACACACACACACACACACACACACACACACACACACACACACACACACACACACACCCAGAGAGCGTACGATATGAACATTAGCCTATGATTAGTATTTCTGTGTCAATGGACTGTAACCTGGCCATTTTTATTAATAATGATGTAGCCTTGTCGCGCATGTGTGTGGGTTTGGCTACTTGTTATTGGGGTTTGAAGCGTCCTCTTCCTCATTAACATGTGTAAAAACATTCCAATATTTATTTTATAATGGTTTGCTGATGATATGATGGATTTCTGGTGTCAGGAAAGCATTGTTGCAGGGAGGTCTGTGGGTATAATATTGACATTTTCTGCAATTTAGGAATCTTTGTTGAAAGGATATGAAAGCTGGGGTTGGCAGTATATTATTAGCGTTTTTTGCAAAAAAATGCCTTGACCTCTCAGCGCATTGTGATCCAAGTTATTTTACAAAAAGAATAAACTTCTGCAACTCTGCATGGCTTTAAACATTGTAGCATGTGACAGGAGACTTTTTCCAAGCTTGCCTCGAATCACAGTATGCCATCTCAATAAGGTTTACAGGCCCACACATTCGCAGGGAAGACAGGCATCAGGATCGGGATGATGAATGAGTCATACGGGTCACAGAGAGGGGAGAGCATGATGGCTGTATTCTCAGATTATGTCCTTATTGCCTTTTTCCTGTGAACAACATACAACAATGGTGCGAACGGAAATATGCAAAAAATAAATGCCGTCATTTTGCAGTCCAGATTACTACAAGTTTCTAATCGATAAATACAGCATCTAAGTATTTTTGCAATAACAAAAATCTTGAAGACATGAAAGAGCATGTTTAGAGAAAAAGTGTTTTATTTGTTGAAAAAGCCAACCCAACAAAATTGATCACAAATCTGAAGTGCACATCGTGTACCCTAAAGTCTTCTTTTTACCTACAAAATATTTATTATTTTTGCAGGCTCTGCCATTTGTTGTCATGCCTTGTTTGCTACCGTCAAAAGACTAACTAACCCCCCAGTGTCATTAGCTTCAGAATTTCTATCCACCAGGGCCTGCAATGACTTTGCCTCCTTCTTCACTGACAAAATCATGCAAATTAGACAGGCAGTCAGTGCCTCTGCATCAGGTACAGCAAATGTACTGTCCCTGTGACCACCTAAAGCCATTTCAGACACCATGTCACAATTCCGTCTGATAAATGCTAAAGACCTGGAAGAAATTATCCAAGATCTGAAATCCTCCTCCTGTAGCCTCGACATCATCCCGACAGGATTTTTCAAAACCTTTTTTTCATTGCTTGGCCTCAGATATACTACTNNNATAGTAAACTATTCTCTTCAATTAGGTGTATTTCCACAGGCCCTGAAAACTGTAATAATTAAACCGCTCCTAAAAAAGCATAACCTAGACAAAACCATAATGATAAGTGAGCATGTCCCTTGTCATTTTTTAAATAAAGTTTAATTAAAGTATATACATATATTTAAAGGTGACCTATCATGCAAAATGCACTTTTGTACATCTTCTATACATGAATATGTGTCCCCGGTGTTCCAGGGAACTGACCAAGTGTCAGAAAACACAACCCTCTCTATTTTCCTCCATACCCAAATCTCTTAAAAAGGGGCTGCAACGGATCTGATACTGACTGATCCAGATTTGAACACTTCTATGACGTCACATAAGTGGCGCTACA
>NW_011335003.1:0-8580 GCF_000735185.1 Notothenia coriiceps
TCAGAACAACAAGCAACTTGATTATATTAAAAGGTCACCTATTATGCTAAAATAAAAGGAACAAAGATTCTCTCTCTTTTTGTCCCGTCCCATTTACATAAAAACCTGTCACCTTATCACCTGAATGTCCTCCTAGAGCACCGTTGCGATCATCACAGTGACCAGGAGAAGCAACATGAGGCCTAGAAATCTAATAATTATCGCATTACCTGATAAAGTCTTCAATATGCGCCCTGAGACACAAAGCATCCTTCTCTCAGTACAACAAGGATAATTCAATGATATCTGTGTGTGGATGATATATCATTTCCCTCAGTGTGCAAATCTGTAATTACTAAATGGATTTTTAGCCCTTTGTTGTTTAAAAACTGACAGGCATAACATCATTAAGAGTTTATCTCCTGCTGCTACAAAATACATGTTCTCTAATTAGAGGAGTGGACAGTTTGCCAGCGGTCAACAGTTGTGTATTTCCAAGAGAAACGTTGACGACATAGCTGGTCGGAAATGGAAAAGATAACTAATCTAAAAGCTCACAATTTCTCTCCGCCAGGATTAGATCATCCACAAACGTTTGTACTTGTACACGAGAGCTCATTACTGGACAAACATCCGCTCATAGTTCACTGAATTTAATAACACTGGAATTAGACTCCATAGATTCTTCTATTGTTATCAGTGTAATATCCAATAAGCTGGTGTTGCCAAGCAACAAATACAATTCCAACATTTCCGGCTAATATTATTCTGCCACACAATTTATTCACAACAATATCCAGTAAAATTAGGATTACTGGACGTTTTAAAAGAGATCTTGCATTAAAATAAAAAAGACATGTCCAATTAAACTTAAATCTTCATTTGGAGATCATAAACATATTGGGACGTTTAGAACAGACACTGGTTGGTGATTTCTTTAATCAGCCATCAAAAAGACAGCACTTTGACTTAAAAAAGATATACTTAACCTGGTGGTTAAACTGGTTAAATGCTGAAACTCATCCACGGTTAATCTGTTCTTCTGTTTTTAGATCTAGGCTCAAAAACTATTTACCTATAATCTGTTGTTGTATGTCATCATTTACACATTAACAATCGACAACTATCTAACTGAGTGATATTTAAAGATGTTCTTCCTCTGGATTCCCCGTAAAAGCCTAGAAAAAACCTTCATTACTTGAGCAGCATTTTGCGTTCATTTAATGATCATTAGCTGTCAACTTGGATATTTATTCCCCATTAATGGTATGTACTTTTTTTTTTATATTTTAGGAGGTCAGGTTAATAATTGTACTGCAGTACATTGGCTGCGTGTAGGAGGGGGGGTTACCACAGCTGAAATGATTTACACACACACACACACACACACACACACACACACACACACACACACACACACACACACACACACACACACACACACACACACACACACACAGAGCTAGTAGAAACATTTTATTTTGGTACATTCATAAACACACCTCCGCCCCTCAAAGACTGCAACCAATACCATTTAGAAATATTTATGGCTATTCTACTTGCATCCTTTGGTTACTGTAACCCTTTATGAACACACAGTTAGTTAGCTACAGTACCTGCTTGAAGTCCCTGATGCAGTTCTGGCAGCAGAAGCGTTTCTGTTGGCCGTCCACCAGCAGGAAGTGGTTGGCGGTGGATCTGCAGGGCAGGTAGTCTCCACACTGCTCGCAGCAGTTCATGATCAACCCGTTGGCCCGCCGGTAAACGTTGAAACACGTGTCGCTGCAGATCTTATGGGTCACAGTCTTAAAGCTAACCTCGTGCCGGATCTTTGGAGAGGGAGAGAAATGCAGAAGGGAAAACTGCAAGAGTTGAACAATTTTACTTTATTTACCTTTCCACAGTTAGCGTACACTTGAGTTTGTTTGACTGATACACCATAAGCGACACGTTAGCTGACGTTAGCAGCCGCAGTCATAGGTGCTATAGACTTTTATTAGACAGCTTGGTTGAATACTGGATTGTGATTGGTCAATTTAGACATTTCAGAGGCTGTTGAAAGCACAAGTGTAGTTTGATCGGGGCATTGCTATTGCTTTTATACGCAAATGATTCAAGAAGTATGCATAAGTGATGAAAAAATGCAGATGGTTGTGGTTGCTATGTGACAGAAGTACTGGCTAGCCGTGATGCAGAAACATCCCACAGATTGATACTGAATGGGAGAGCTGGAAAGTCTTGCAATGCTCTCAAGTAACGGATGTTGGTTAATTTAAATTTGGATACACTTGTGGAGTTGAGACAACCACCAACTAGTTCAAGGATGCCATGGAGACTGAGTTGGAGGCCGTAACACACCATACTGAATGTTACTGATGGAGAAAAAAGAGAAGTCAAGAAAGGAGAGAGAACAAGAGAAGAGTGAAGGCAGACGAGGAAGAAGAAAGGTATAAATATTGAATGAAAGCGGCCTGAGGAGGAAGAAAAGGAGAGACAGAGGCGATGAAATGAGGGTAAGATAACATTCATTAAGGGGTGAGAAAAGAGAGGAAAGGGTGACGAATAGGACACACTCTACTCTCTGTGTGTTGGACTGCATTATATTTAAGGACGTTAGTAATGTAGTGCATCCGGAGGGAGTCCGATTATTACAAACACCTGGAGATTGCTTAAGCCATGATTATACTTTCAATATGGACGAGAACAGCTGCAGGCTTTCACACATCTGGTTCTCACTCTTTAGACTTTATTCAACTACTAAATTATTCATTCCATTGTGAGGAGCATAGAGGCATGTGTTGCTCTGATTGAGAGTGACGGGGAAAGGAAAGGAAAGGAGTATTCAGACAGACTGACCTCTGTGAGTTTGCCGCAGACGGTACATTTGGTTTTGAGGATTGATTTGGGCGGGTTCTGTTTGTTCTCGTACGCTCCGAGACAGCCCGTGCTGCAGAACTCCTGAAACGCCTCGCTGGAGTCCACCTGGGCCACGATGGTCCCCTTCATGTTTGTGATGTCCCTGAAAACACAACACAGAGCAGAGATACACTTACAGAACAAATGTCCATCAGTTAGTACACTGCTTATTTCTTGTGTCTTCATTTCTCTTGTGCACATTGCCTTGTTTTTTATTCTGCTGCAATGCAAACATGTCCCAAATTGGGATCAATAAAGTACTTATCGATCTATCTACATATGATAATAGAAACAGGTTCAGGTTATGTATTTGTACCCGTAGGTAGATTCTGTTTGCAGAGAAAAAGACACAAGGGTTCCATCCTGACACTAAAAACAAACACAAACAACACATCTCTAATAAAGGACAAGTAAAAGTACAAGTATACCCTGCTCAACCAAATCTCAAAATATTTGAAAAACATTTTAAGAAGGAAAACACTAGTACAAACATGGACATTCAAAATTCACAATTAAATAAATAAATAAAAATAGGCATCTGTGTGACGCTCCTATGATGTGTTAATTTGTGCAATAGCTGCTGGGATATAACTGTTTGTTTTTATACCGCTTCGTTCTACTCCTTGGGACGAGTAACCTCCGGCCCGAAGGAAGAAGCTTGAATTCTGAGTGCAGAGGGTGGGAGTCATCGTCTCATATGGAGCTGGATAACCGCTGTAACTGCCTGAGGTACAGGGTCTCCAGGTTTAGCTGTGGCTAACCAATCAGTCTGCTGGATCACTTTATGATCTGACTCAGAGTTTCTGCTCTTTAAAGACAGGTTACCATGACATTAGTGAAAAAGACAGAATTGACTCGATAAAACATAATCATCACGGTTTTGTCAATGTTAAAATAGGACAGTTTCCAATTGTTTGATTAACATTTTGATGCTTTGAGATGCCGCGCTCCACTATCTCCATGCACAGGTACACCTTTATCTAAATTGAGATTTAATTGAATACCTTAATTCATTTAAATACTACAAGGATCACAAAAAAGTCATGTCATATTATTTTGATATCATTGATGTTTTCTAAGTGTGTTTTAGTGGAAGTGTATTTTTTAAATGGATTGTCAAATACACCGTACAAAACAAAAAAATAAATGTCCTCATTAGAATATCGTGTCGACATCATGCAGGAAGATACTAATAAATAATTGGTTGATGCAAAAATATTGTTAAAAAGAGATAAGATAAGAGACATAAAATAGTACTTTATTGATCCCAATTTGGGAAATGTTTGTGTTGGGATCAATAAAGATCTTATCTTTTTTTAAGAATATTTCAAATTTAAAAAAACTTTACTTAATTGAACATAAAGATGTGGTTAATTGTTACAACCCCCTTTGTTTGGTGAAGGGGCGACGCTACATGCACAATGCTAAATTCAAACCGTAAACTCTCTCAATGTGTGGTGTGTCTGGGACTCACTTCTTGCACATGGTGCAGCTCTTCTTGGGGGCGGGTTTGTGAGAGAAGGCGGACAGACAGGTGGTGGAGCAGAACAGGTGGGTGGAGCCTTTACGCTGGTAGGCCGTCTGTCCTTTCTTCAGAGGCTTCTTACAGTTAGCACAGGTCACCTGGGATCAGCAAACAGAACAATGGCTTCACTGTGAGGCGGCTATACAACGGTGATACGTTATCTACCACTCTATTAGCTGCCACTAGAGCCAACATCCATCTGAGGAGCCACTGCGGATACACATTACCCAAAACCTTCTTAGCCTAATAGAGACACACCTTGGATTTACACATCTGTCTTTAAAACAGTTTCAAGTTCCCCCGTAGCCTTGTTCGTGTGTATGTTTGTACTGTATGTTATAGCATGTTTGAAGGTCAGTGAGGCCTTCCTCTGTATTACCCACAACATTTGTATGTTTGATATGTGATTTAATTGTAAACTACACAAGGCTTACAGAGAATATGGTATTGTCTAGAGATGTCCCGATCCGATCACGTGATCGGGGATCGGAGCCGATCACGTGATTTTCAAAAGATTGGAATTGGGAGAAAAAAAATCGGGGATCGGGATTTTTTAAAATTTTGTATTTAATGTTACAAAACAAAAATGACCATGTTCAAGTCTTAAAGTCATCCTGAGGCCTTAGTTTTGGTTTCAAATGACAGAACATCATGTATGTGTTGCTTCTTTGGGGCTTGTTTTCATAGACCTGGTTGCTTATTTCTCTCAAATCTGGCAACAGAGTGGGCAGGGCGCAGTGTCTAATTGTAGCAGTAAGCTAACGAGTACTGAAAGCTTTATTTTGTTTTGATCCAATGCTGCACAACTGAACTGATCCAATGCTGCTGTGAAAGAAAGAAGCTATATCCATGTTGGATAGAATATCCAATTTAAATAAAAAAAATAACCTTAAGGGACAAGTTGAATGCTTTTTTTTCTCTTAATGCATTGCATAAAGATCGGATCGGGAAAAATAGGTATCGGCAAATTGTCAAAATCAAATGATCGGAATCGGATCGGGAGCAAAAAAAGGTGATCGGGACATCCCTACTATTGTCTATGATTGTCTACATGTGAAAAGCTGAATTAAAAAATAATTTAATTTTTCAAGATGAGGAAAACCAAGGAAAGACACATTTTTGTATTTAAAGAAATACAAGATGGAGAAAATAAATAAGAAAACCTCAGGAGTAATTGTAAAAAAAGACAATTACGAAGATAACTATAGCAGGAAAGGATTATATTCAATATGAAAGTATAACACATATAAAGTTGCACGGACAACTGAACAGCTAACTCTGGATACAAGTTCTAACTTCAAAAACTAAAGTCGGTCTGCTACGACAGGGTCTTCCTCCACATTCACCCAACACAACGACACACACCTTGACGGTCCTGGCCTGCGATCCGGAGGAGGAAGTGTTGGAGGGAGACTGGCCCGGTGGTTTGGGTAGAGAGGAGGCCGGGGAGGGAGAGTCCACCCCCGACTGCTTCTGGTTCCTGGGAACTGAAGCTGACTGAGAGATCCACGAGTCTGGAGGGAAAGAAAGAAAGAATGAAAACAGGGTATATGCAGGAATCCAGGAGTCACATGTAAAACCTTTAAAGACCCTTTCCATACATTTTAAGACCTCATCGCCACGTGGAGTTCTAACCGGTTACCTTGGCGACACACTTTACCTCACATTGACTATATACAGTATTGATTGCCCTTCCTCCTTATCTTCAAACCATTTGGACGCAGACTTGCATTTCCCCATAACGATGTTGTTTAACAACCGGCGTAAACGGACCTTCCGCGCTATCAAGCAGTGAGCGTGAGATGTCCTGTTCAGATGACGTCAAATCCAACGGGATGCCATAAATAAACTACACAGAATCACACTACACACCTACGCAATGATTATATTCAGGCAGACTGTAGAATACATCCTCTTTGGACAATTTATATACTTATTGAAAACAAGCTACAAAATGTAAAACCTTGGAAAATGCCGTTTATTACTTTTTAATAGCCTTAATTTTCGCTAAATTGATTTATCAACTTTTAATACTTTCTAAGACCCCGCGGACACCCTGGAAAGATAAAACTTGATCTAAAGCAGAGGTGCCCAAACCTTTTTCACTGAGGGCCACATACAGAAAAACATACGAAGGGCTGGGCCACTCACTAGCAGTGAGGCATGTTGCCTCCTGAGTTAAGTTATAAGTTAGCAAAATCAATCAAATGTAGGTAAATGATACTCGATACTTGAATAAGATTAAAGTAAAGTATTGGTAGGTCAATCCTTAAAACAGAATTCTCACATTGCTAAGGGGAAAAGCACAAGTTTCATGTGTGGGCCATATCTCATTATACTTCTTGAATTTGCTGAGGGCCGTTTCAAAATGGACCACGGGCCTCAGTTTGGACACCCCTGATCTAAAGAATCAAGTCTTTTTGAAAAGAGTACCAGTGTAGTCAACAGCACCACCTGGAGGAGATGACAGGAACATCAATCTGTCCCACTGTCCCACAGAACAGCTCACAGACTACAAAGCCCTCACTGTGCCTTGCTGCATGACGTTGCATTGTTTTACAGCAACAATAAAGCTTTTTTTAGGATGGTCATGCTTTTGAGTTGTTTAGAAGGCTGTGTTTGTGAATATCATCTGAACACCGTAACTGTATCTGTTACTCCCGTAAACAGGTGAAGGAGAGCTGGTTACAGTTACAGTATATTACTCTGTTTGACACATTCATTTTTACATTTTATGATGATGACTTTATGAATTTCACAGAGTAAAGTTTGGAAATGCGCTAAAGTTAACTCCTATCCTCTGAACACAAGCAGGAGTGTAAAAGTAGGAAACATAGAAGACACATGGAGGTTCCTCAGAACAAAAAGAAAAGCAAACATTTCCCAAATTGGGATCAATAACGTACTTACTATCTATCTATCTATCCATCTATCATATATCTATCTATCCATCCATCCATCTATCCATCTATCTATCCATCTATCTATCTATCTATCTATCATCTATCTATCTATCTATCCATCCATCTATCCATCTATCTATCCATCTATCTATCCATCCATCTATCTATCTATCTATCCATCTATCTATCTATCTATCTATCCATCCATCCATCTATCTATCTATCCATCTATTTATCATCTGTCTATCTATCTATCTATCTATCTATCTATCTATCTATCTATCCATCTATCCATCCATCTATCTATTTATCATCTATCTGTCTATCTATCTAAAATATAAGAACATAAACAGAGACATGTGTTCTGTTGGATTCACATATCTTTCACTGGATTCAGTTTACATTGAGGGTTCAAGCCAAGTTCTGCTAACCTGCACTCACTCACCATTTCAGTAACAACCGTCACATTTGACCTGTGTGAACATGCTCAAGTTAGATCTCCTTCCCTGCATAATAGAAGCATTACCTGCTCTATTGTGTGTCCCCGAGTCTCCGTTCTGCACCAGCTGGCCCCGCCCCGGGTTGAAGGAGGCTGTCGGGCGACCAGATGGGGTTTCAGGAGTCAGGCTGAACGAACTGCTGATCTGAAGGCCGTTTTCCTCCAACTGGCTTTCACCTGCCTGGACAGAGAGGATTCTTAGGTCAGTTTTTTTTAACTTAGTGAAAAAACATCAGAAAACCAGAGGATGGTTTGGTCTGGGAGGAACCTAAAAAGAGGGAGCCGTGTTCTGTGTAACTCAACGAACCTACATCGTATCTAACCTCTTACTAACAGCTGCCAGTGCCACTTGGATAACTTAAGATTGGAATTAACTATCAGCCCACAGCAGTGTCATTACGAAGAGAGGGCAGACACCCAATATGAAGAAGTGTAATATTAAAATCACAGGTGTCACAATATTTGTTAAAAGCCAAATATGTGAAAAAAAAATCATATATCAATCAAGATTTGTGGGAAAAGTCAATTAAAAGTCCTTATGGAACTGATACTTAAAAATATATATATATACAAAAATAAAATAATAATCACACCTAGGGCTGCTCAATTCATCGTATTTGAATCGCGATTACGATTATGGCTTGCAACGATTACGAAAACAACGTAATCGAAATATAACGATTATTTTTTTTGTTATTAATTTATCGTATAACTTACGTTATAATAGTATGTCTATACGAAGTTAATTTACGTACCTC
>NW_011335004.1:0-11457 GCF_000735185.1 Notothenia coriiceps
GTGATTGAGAGTGTGTCTGTCTGTGTTTGAGAGTTTGTGTGTGTGTGTGTGTGTGTGTGTGTGTGTGTGTGTGTGTGTGTGTGTGTGTGTGTGTGTGTGTGTGTGTGCAATGTGGTCCTTGCCTCGGCCCCAGAGCTGTCAGCCATGGGATGGGGTGCAGATTTGCTCAGATTAATCAAAGGTGTAGCAT
This sequence comes from Notothenia coriiceps, assembly GCF_000735185.1. NCBI lineage: Eukaryota > Metazoa > Chordata > Actinopteri > Perciformes > Nototheniidae > Notothenia > Notothenia coriiceps. The sequence continues at coordinate 191 of NW_011335004.1, forward strand.
TAATAAAAGGAGCTCTATTCCTCATGCCTCCAGGCGCCCGTTTTAAGAGCCTGGGAGAGCAGCCTCCTCCACCCAGACACTGAGAGAAATGAACCGTTGACTTTAATTACATGTATTATGCCAACACATTTCACATAACTGCATTAGGTTAGTTGAAAGCGATAGTATTACATTTTTTTTATTTCAATTTAATATTATTGCTTTCAATTAACCTGATACAGTTATGTGAAATTTGTTGACATAATACATTTAATTAAAGTCAAAGTTTCAGTTTTTCAGTGCAGCTAAGGGTAGACCTTTAATCCAAGAAGTCTAAATTTAAAACAATGTAAAAACTCACTCAAAATAATCCTGTTCCTTGTTTGTAGTGTGTCCGTTGGTTCACACACTATAAGGTGGAGTAACAGTGCGGTCTTCCCTGCTGGATGCTGGATTTTATGAAGAACTCAAAGTAAAATAAGCCAAGATCAGAATCTGTGGCCACACTGGATGAAAACCCCACAGATCCATCAGAGACACATAATTGGATATCGTGAGAGTTGTGCAGCAACCTTCTCACTGAACTTATTTAAACCCAGGTCAGAATGTGCAGCAACCAAAGATACACGGCTCACAAAACCTTCAGAGACACAGAGCATATGTTGGAACTACAAAAGAAAAGAACACAATTTACTTCATTCGTTTGTGTAAACTGACAGCAGATGTTTTGTAATGATTGTGGCATACAAACACACAGCAATGATGTGAATATTGGAAGAGAGAAAGGTATTAAAGTGTGTGAGAATAAATCGTATTTACTACAGGAAAGTTATTTTAACATTCAGCCCATCATGCCTCCACTGTAGTTTAGACTGTTATTTGTGTGAAGACGAAGAGTTTCCTTCCTTTTGTGGCAAAGTAACTACATCTTAAAAACTGCACACACACATCACACAAGAACTTTATAATCTTGTGGTTTTTAAAACCATGAAGCAAAAAATTCCCTTCTTCTCTATTTTTCTTTCCCAACTGTTATCTCTGTCACCAGCTTCTGTGTTTATGTTTTAAGCATTTGTGCATTTGAATAATGTGCTCCTCGATTCAAATGAGTAAATGTGAATAATCTCCCCTTTAGCTGGAGCTGAAGTCTCCGTCCAGCCTTGTCTGAGTCCACCATGGGTCTGGGCTGTTGGCTCTGGCAGGACATCTGATCCGGCCTCACTGGGCTGAAGATATTTGGGTGTAGCGATCACTGATGTTATTACTGAGCTCTGAGTACTTCTGGGCTGGGATGTATTTGGGTTGGCTGGCTGATGGATGAAGCCTGTTTGCCTACCGGGGCCGAAGACTCTGCAGGGGGTCTGCCTAATCTGCTGCACCAGCCGACAGCTTAATTAGTGTTTCACTGCTGCACTCACACACAGTCTGCACACACACATTTTCGCTTTTCCACACACACGCATAGCTTGTTAGTCTAATAAAGACTCATTAGAAGGTTAAATGTGGGTCTCATTAAAGATTAGTCATTTACTAGCATGCATAATAATACTCTCTTGTGTGATTTTGATAACTGCTCATATTGCTGCGAGAGTGAGGGCCACAGTCAGCTCATGCAATGCTAATTTACCGCGCCGCAGCATGAGATTTGGCTTGTCTCCTGCTGAGAGCATAAACACTGACAGAAACGGATACAGTCACTTCAAGTCAGCATCTGAGGGCTTAAATGTCATTACACGATGGTTTCTTTATGTTGTTGGGGCGCTTTACACACTGTAAATTGTTTTGAAATGATTTTGATGAGCAAGTTATCCAAGGGGCTTAAAGAGGAAGAGCCTTGAGAAAGCATAAACCGTGTGAAGAGGGGTCTAGATTAGCTTGAATGGATTTGGAAGCCTTCGTAGAAGCTTGGACTAAAGGCTGTATTGAAATGTCAGAGATAATAATTTCACTTCTCTGCTTTCAGAAGATCCTAATGCTTCTACCATCTGTTTGCGAGCAAAGCGGTGGACGTTCATCAATGCAAGAGAGAGAGGGGGAGAAATTTGGCGCGCCACACTGATACGTTTACTTGCTCTTTCCAGCCCTGATCAAGCTCCATCTGATCCAAACAGAGCTCTTGTCTTTACTTGGACTCTAATAACGTTATTCTCCTGGTCACAGCCTCATAAAAAACAGATGAGGGTAAGCCTTAAAGGGGAAAATCAGTTTTCAAAAAGGAATTAAAATATTGGAGCTGCCAATGTTTCGACTTAGTGGACAAAGCCTTCAGGCAACTAGGGTTGGAGGGAGAGAGAGCAAGAAGCTGTGAGAATGTCAAACAGCAGACGGCTTTACTGACTCAAGACATGGATTAGACATCTGAAGCCTTGTTTTAGAGTTACAGTATTACTGAACAGCCCTCGACTAACCCACAGTGCAGAGCAAAGTGTTAGCTGCATATCAATTAGAGAAGCTCCCTTCAGACACAGCTATTAAACCTGTTAAACTGGCCGACAAATTCACTTCTCCATCTTGGTGTCGATGAATATTTCAGTCAAGCTCAGCTACATCATAAAACGGCAGAATTATTGACTTGTTTTCTTGTTGGTTACGTTTTAGATGTAATTTGTAGGAACATCTGTTACAGAATTCACATTTTAGAAATGTGAAAAACAGAAAAGAAGTCTTGGGAAGCCAATTTCATATTAGTTTGTGGCAGTCCATCTGTCTGTGTGATGGTCACAACTTATTTGTGCTTAGGTTTTTATGAGTTTGGTCGATTTTCTCTGTGTTATTCAAATATCACATTCAACTACTATTGTGTTTGTTTACAATATCATAATTCTTGTTAATTGTTTCTTTGTTGACAGTGTTTGTAAGTCGTATGATTGTAAACATGAGTGTTAATCTGTCATCATCTCCTGTTACACAGCCCGATTTGTCCCTGAGTTACTGCATTTCTCCACTATTTAATGTTTATGTTTATGAATAGCTTGTGTGACAGATTGTGGTTGTGCTGTGTATTAGCGTGTGTGTATGTGTGTGTGTGTGTGTGTGTGTGTGTGTGTGTGTGTGTGTGTGTGTGTGTGTGTGTGTGTGTGTGTGTGTGTGTGTGTGAGCAATTTGTTTTGAGTGACACTGTCGCTTCCCTCGCAGGGAAACTTGCTAATTTATTATCTCTAAAACAGATGCCACATTATGCCTCCAACATTTGCATACACACAAACATACATCACCACCAAACACATTCACATCTGCCCATATGTGCTTCAATCAGTTGTCAGTGAAACTTTGTGACAAAGTGTTGATATACATAGCTGAGTTTTACCTCAACTGTTTGCAGGAGAATCACCATAGAAGCATTTAACAAGCTTTAAGTTGTTCAGCAGCACATAAAGTGTCTCTCTCTGCATTGACACTAAATTAGATCCTGTTGTAATTGCCTGAGAGAATAATTGAATCGTTTACTTGGTAGCACAGCATTTTAGTTTGGTTCCCAGTTGTCTGCACCCCTTAAAACAAACTGCAAATCCTGCAGCTAGTATCTGGACGTATTATATTTGTGTCATACATTAGAATCGACCAGAACAGGAAGAAAAGGATTGGAAGTAACAGGTCATTATTTCACTCACAAAATGCGTTTTTTACATTTTGCAACCGAGCATGTCACAGTTGCTTGCATACATTGTCAGAAACTACCAAGATCTTATGTTTATGGTGCACCAATGACTTAAAGTGTGTGTGTGTGTGTAAGTGTGTGAGTTCGAGTCATGAAGAGTTTGTCTGGCCAAGTGCCATGCAGCTGGAAGCCATCATAGAACCAATTACTTTCTGTCTTTTGCTCTCCTTTGCTCTGCCTCTTTCTTCCCTTCTCCCCCTCCTTCGCTCTCTTCATCTCTCTCCTCTACTCCCATTTTCTCCGTCTGTCTGATTTTATTTCTGCCGTCTCTTTTTGAACCAAGACTTAGCAACACAGTTAACCCCCTCACTCTCATCGTCCTCGCACCAACTGATATCACTCACCACTTCCACCACCTTTCCCTGATCAGCGGCTTTAATCTGATTCACTTTACCCTCATCATTATTGCTGGAAGAAGTACTTAGATTCTCTACTTAAGTAAAAGCAGAAATACTGGTCTGAGCATACTCCATTACAAGTGGAAGTCCTGAATTCAAAATGTTACTTGAGCAGAAGTATATCCATCAAAATGTACTTAAAGTATCAAAAGTAAAAGCACCCATTATGCACCATGGCATTTTGAAAGTATTATAATATGATGGAATATTAAATGATGAATGAAGTACATTTAAATGTTCTAGTTTGTTTATATTAAGATCATTTTAGGTTTTTATATATATATTGGTAGTAATGCACTGGATTATATCATGATACAAATTTCATGTGTTTTATATGTAAACAAACAGTAGCTGGTAACTTTAAGTGTTCATAAATGTACTGCAGAAAAAAGTAAAATAGATGTTTAAGAATGTAAGGGAGTAATGTTATAAAGTAGCACTAAATGGAAATACTCAAGTACAAGTATGACAAAATAGTACTAAAGTACAGTACTTGAGTAAATGCACTTAGTTACTGCCGGCTCCTCATCATTGTCATCATCCTCTCAGAGATGTCCGTTGACTTCTCCTCACCTTGTTTAGCTCCTGAGGCGTATTGATTCAGATGTGAAATGTTTGTACAGAATCATTTACAGTAACGTGTTTGTGCTGCAACTCATGTCATGAGTGAAGGGCGGCAAGAGTGTAAACACTGATTACAGATCATGTACTGAATGAGTGTGTAGCCGGAGAGAGAGAGAGAGAGAGAGAGAGAGGGAGGGCGGTGAAGGATGGAGGAAGTGAGAGAGTTAACAGTGTAAACAAATGAGGAGTGTAATGAGGATAAAGCACCGCTGTGAACAAGTGAGCCTTTGTCTTCACTCATACCTGCTCTCACTCGCCTCCCCTGCTGTCACACACACACACGCACACACACACACACACACACACACACACACACACACACACACACACGCGCACACCCAAACGCACGCGCGCACACACACACATACACACACACACACACACGCACACGCACACACACACACAAGCACGCGCACACCCAAACGCACGCACGCGCGCACACACACACACACACATACACACACACACACACCCAAACACACACAAGCGCACGCACACACACACACACACACACACACACACACACACACACACACACACACACACACACACACACACACACACACACACACACACACACACACACAGTGTTTGGGTTTCAGCAGTTTATTGAATATTAGAGAAGGGAAACCGAATCCAGCACTTCATTGAGACACTTAGTGATGTTTTTCAAGTGGCAATGCCACTTTCTCATTATTCTTTCCATGTCCATCACTTTTTTGCAAAAAAAAGAATAGGAGTAAAAGATTATCAAAACCGTCTGTTATGGTGAAAAGTCAAAATGTTGTTCCACCAGCAGTCACTTTAGTTTTTAATGGAGTGAAACCATCAACGACGGGTATCTTTAAACACAAGCTTGCTATTACTGTAATGCTGGGTTTTATTATTTGGACGTAGTTTTTTGCATTCTAGGTAACCACAGGGTTACCATTAATTATTGTTTTGTTGTAATTTTATTGTATGTTAATTCTGTTTTGTTCTGGATGATTGATGATGAAAATCTCAGATTTGCTAAAGTTACAACGACATAAATGAATGCAATCAATGCAGTTCACTGTGTTTGACTAACCCTTTTAAAGCATATCATTGGAAATAGTCAGCACAAATGTGAAGCATAGCTGTTTTGAAGCTAAGGAGCTCTATTTTTCAAAAGCAGAAGAACTCCTTTTCTCAGAATCAGCCCCTTTCTTACAGTTTTGACATCATATCATCCTCCCTAAGCCTGGATAGACTAGCCTTAGTGTGCCTAGGAATCCATTAAAGCACAGTTTGAGTAAATGTTTAAAATAGGCTATAAGAATACACATTCATCAATTGTGGCATTATTGTATATTTTAGAATGTCAACAGTAGAACTGATGTTTAAAGAACTGTTACACTCTACAGTGTGAGGGGTTTATAGGAAGTCCAGCAGATTGATGACTAATTGTTTAATCTTGTCTTTGTTATTTAAATGTTAAATAAAAAGCAGCTTTATAGATATTAACTGTATCACTAACCGGTGGTTTTGTTACTTTAGATAACGTCTTACTTGTTTTTGATGTGTGAAGAAAAAAGCATTTGTTTTTTGGTTTTTGTTAAACATGTCATCTACTAGTCTTCATGACGCGACTTATCTGCAACTGAGTGCCTTTGATACATTACCAGAACAGCTTACATGTTGAAGCTCTTGATGGATAAGACCATACTCTGCCTTATTTTGGACATTTATTTCTTACTTCTATGAAGTGCAAAAATGCTGGAATGCAGAAGTGCCTTGGAAAGGTTGTTGCAAGCACACACACACACACAACACACACACACACACACACACACCACACAACCACACCCCCCCACAAAAACACACACACACACACACACACACACACAAACACACATCACCACACAACACACACACACAACACACACCACAACATTTGTATGGAAAAGGGGATCATGGTCCGAATCAGAGCAGTTCTTAAATGATTGCATCTAAGACTCTCAAGACCTTTCATCAATCATTTTTCTTTCACCCAAATCATTTTAATCTTGAAATTGGAAACTGGAACATCTACTACGTATTCAGACCAGATCCTCCTACAGCATGATGTTGGCGAGGCGAGAGGGTTCTCTGTCGGCCCTTTTTTCTACCACCCAGTTCAAAACTGCCCAAGTTGAAAGGCTAGTGGCTATCACAATACTCTTCTGGTCAGAGATACACAGATATAGACACGCTGGGACCACAAAACAGGCAGAATATAGATACACAGCAGTAACATAAGAGAAGACACATAGAATATTCCTGATCGCTAAATCAAGGTGTCTTTCAACATGGGGGAGACACATTATATTGATAATAATAGTGACTGTCTCTTTGCTTCACTCGGAAAATACATAAAGAGATATACCTGATACAATAGAGAATATTTGAAAACACTGCCAATACGCTCGGGTTGTGAGGAGGCATTCATAATATAGAGAGAGAATATATATAGAATATTTATAAAATGTTTATTAATCTGAACTGTAGAAAAAACCCTCAATGGCTGGATTCATGCTCCTATCTTTAGACTCCCGAAGGACAAAGCTGGATCGCCTATTTCGCACTGGAGAACTCACAATGAAAGTGACAGCATGAGTATCAGCAGAAAACCCGCAATCCGCACCATTCATACAAAGGAAATAGTCATCACATGTGCTGGAGGCGATCATTCATGAGAGAGAAGCAAATAGTCAACAAGTAACCACACACAGCACACACACAGCACACACCACACACCACACCACACACACCACACACACACAACCCACCACACCACACACAACACCACACACAAAGCACACACCCACACACCACACACCACACACACAGCCACACACAGCACACCACACACAGAGATGTGGCCGGGCGTCGGGCCCAGATGCTTCCCCCAAAGAAAGGAAACGATCACATTCTTGTGATGGGGAGTCATCAAGTATGCAGGTTCCATATACTCTGGCAGATGGCTGGAGACGCCACACACCACCGCCCATCTAAAACACCACAACACAGTCACACACACACACACACACGAAGCACACACCACACACCACAGACCACACACACACACAACAGCACAGCACACACACACACAAGCACCACACTACACACACACACACCCACACACACGCATAGGGCAACACTTCCGGCCCCAAATTTTTTTTTGTGTGTGCATGCGTGAGTTGGCCCTGCATGAAAACATTGAATTGCTGCCTTTTTCTAATGCTTGTCCAGATCTCTTTCTGTAGAGCCCGACTACAGGAGCAATGAGCGGTCTGATCCCTGTGTGGCAGCCTGCTTGATTAGTTACCCATTTTTAGAAAAGTTTTTGTATTATTCTACCGGGAAAATCTCGTCTGGCGAAGAATCTGGTTATTCAAATGCATCGGATCGCCAGAGAAATGTATTTGTTTTCGATCCATGTGAGGGTCTAAAGGTTAAGTGATCAAGGATTGAGAGGAAATGTTAAATTAAAGGCCCAACAATTCCTTAAGCTTGTTCACTAGATGTCATTTTTGTCACTCGACATCCTACTTTTCTTGAGTCTACTGATGCTGCAGCCATAGGCCACACACGGCAGCAACATCTCTCCTGTGTGGAGGATGAGATGGTGGCCTATACCACGCCTGGGGTCAGCAAGTTCAGGATCCAATCACAGAGGGCGTTGTTGACTCCTAGGTCTCTGAGTTTTTATGACAAGTGCCTTTGAGGGCCACATTTAGTATTCGACAGGCTGAACAGGGGGGGGGGTGGGGGGGGGGGGGGGGGGGCGGGGGGGGGGGGGGGGGGGGGGGGGGGGGGGGGGGTAAAGTCAATTAAGCAGGCATTCTTGACATTTGGCGCGTCTCAGCCACGGGAGTATTTTCGCCAACAAATAGTTCACGCAGAAGCTCAGAATATACAGTATTTTGCGTTCAGCAGCCACAAAGCCCCTGAACGCAAATTAGTTAATCAGAACCAGTTTTTTACCCCCTTTTAGAGAGACAGGAGACTTTCGTGGGAGAAAAAGGTTCGTATTTCTGATTGGCTGGGCGGATTGCAAACCACGCCCCGTAAATCTCCCTGAAAAGTTTTTGGAAGCACGCTCGCGCGTCGGGGCCGAACCACGCCCCTTTAGCTGTGAATAATGAGCATATAGTCAGCCGGCTGTCATCGGAGCTTATTGCTTAAATATATACTTGCCACTTTTATTATATTCGTTTGATAACTACTGACAACTTATTGATCTGCTGCTGATAAATCAAGAGAGAACCGATATGGCAATAAAACAGATCCTGTATCTTGGGCCTTATTNCTTTTGTACGTCTTTTATACATGAACATGTGTCCCCGGTGTTCCAGGGAACTCACCAAGTGTCAGAAAACACAACCCTCTCTATTTTCCTCCATACCCAAATCTCTTAAAAAGGGGCTGCAACGGATCTGATACAGACTGATCCAGATTTGAACACTTCTATGACGTCACAGAAGTGGCGCTACGGCTATTGGGCCAACTCCACCAATCAGGAGGAGACAAACACGGACATTGCCGTTTGAAAGCGCTGGAGACGCTGTAGTACATATGCCAGGTCTGTAGATGGTGCTGTTCTCACAGAATCAGCCCATGTAAAGACAGTGTTAAATTGAGCGAAATGAGGAATGGCTAAAATGCATGATCTGTTTGGTATTTTGAAAAATAAAAAGTATAAATATGCCTTATATAGGTATGGTCCTACACTATATTATTCAAATATAGCATGATAGGTCCACTTTAATGCAAATAGGGGTTACTGAATTCAAATTTGCAACTGACTTATTCAACAGCAGATACAAGGCATAAATGGTCCATGTAAGAATAATTGTAGACCATAAAACAAATTAAATAACTCATTATTTACTAAGTAGTGCACTTGACCTAACCCCCTGCTATATTACATACTTCCATCTCGATACAGGTCATTTCTTAACTTTGTCAACGATATATATATCACTAAATAGCATGTTTTCTGATCATTCAATATAGTCTATATGAAATATCACAAAGCCCTTTTTTATACTCCGTACACCTTTTATGGTTTGCTCCAGCTTTGTTCCCACTTTCAAGAGTCGGAACACATAGCTCTGTTGCCGCTTTGGGACATGGTTCTTATGACATTGCAATACAAAGGAAGTAGAAAGAAATGTGCTTCAGTCTTTTTTTTCTTTCTGTTTTGATCTTACATATCACACAGCTGTTATGTAAATGTGTATACACAGGATATAGTGCTTTCACATTTTCCACAATAGAAGGAAAACAGTAGTCTCCATGGTGTGGACAATCCCACAATTAATTTACAGTTGTCAGCAATACTTAAATGTCCAAAATCTGAATTTTCTGCTCACTATAGAGTAAACTACTCCGTATCAACTATGTAGGAGTAAGTGACCCAGGTAGTGACACAGCCATACTAAGGAGAAGAGGAAACAGTTGTAATTTCCCAGTCTTGAAGGGAATTGCACCCACCTATCATCTTCATAGCAGGCATCTATAACTGGGAGGTCAATGAGCAGGCGCCCGTGTCAGGGGACAGACCCACACACACATAAACGGGATATGATGGGCTCCCCTTCTCTGTCTCCAGCTGACATCACACACATGCTGAATGTCCCCTCACACACTGCTCTTTGTCTGGGCACGCTGTGTGTGTTTGGAAGATGAATGTTTGTGTTCTAACGGATTGGGTACTGGGTCAACCACTGCATCACTCCTCCAGACACACATGCCCACACGCACACACATAGACACAGTTATTGATCCAATAGCTACACGTGGGGGAACAAACGCAAGCTAAAACGCATGCACTCTCTTTCTCTCACACACTCATACACACATTCATAAAGAAACACACACACACACACACAAATCATGCTGAGCAGTGATTGCAGTTAGAGAGAGTGTTTTCCTGGTTATCTGTCCAGTTCTCTGGACGTGCCAAATGTGGCTCTTAATCCATTTCACTATCTGTGGGGAGAGATAAGCCAGAGCTTTTCCAGGAGTCCAGGCCAGACTCTCTCTCTCTGTGTGTGTGTGTGTGTGTGTGTGTGTGTGTGTGTGTGTGTGTGTGTGTGTGTGTGTGTGTGTGTGTGTGTGTGTGTGTGTGTGTGTGTGTGTGTGTGTGTGTGTGTGTGTGTGTGTGTGTGTGTGTGTGTGTGTGTGTGTGTGTGACCCTGATGCTAGACACACACTTATCTTGTCTTGACAGCCCCTCTGCTTGGTGGTCCCCCTGGCTGTGTGTGTGTTGATGCTTGGTGGTCTTCCAGCAGTGTTTGGGATTATTATGTGTTAGTCAAGTGCATTCACAAGGAAATTAATGCTGCCACAGTTACCACGCCAAGTATGTACTGCTATATATATGTGTGTGTGTGAAATGGTTAGCCTTTTGATGTGTGCTTTTTTATCCCTGGCCGAGATGGCGGTTGGTGACCTGAGGGACTTGATGAGCTCATAAAATAGCTGTGTGTGTGTGGCGTTGTGCCTACCCACAGAGAGGAATCCTTTAGTGATTTATGAAAGTGGATGGACATGAAATATCACCTATAATATAGCCTGACCAAACTGTCATATTGGGATTT
>NW_011335005.1:0-1389 GCF_000735185.1 Notothenia coriiceps
AATAAAAACAATATGTAAAAATAAATAATAATAAAATAAACAATATATAAAAATGTAAGATAAAATAAATAAGAAATGTAATTAGAAAAATAAAACAAACTATATATTAAAAATAAAAAAGAAGATAAAATAAAATGTAAATAACATAAACAATAAATAAAAAATATGTTGTATATTAAAAGAATGACATTAGAATATTAACATACAGTAGTTTAATAATTATAATAATGGAACACATTCTGAAAACCTGGCTATTGCTCTGAATGTTTAGTAACAAACACAGTACTGTAATAGCTTCTTATTTGACTGTAGTCTACTAATAATCATGAATGAATAAAGTACTGCACAGTTAAGGAGGAAGAGGAGGAAGAGGGGGGGAGTACATCTGAGATTAGGAGCAGAGGGAGTGATGCATTGTGGGAGGGGAAGTGTTGAGATATTTCTCCACAGGTCTCCACCTGCCCGGTGCACTGTAGGAGGAAAGAGGGCGTTTATATTACCTGTGTGGTCATGGACAGGTAAAATAACCATTATCATTTAAAAAGACTGCAGAGAGACACACAACGACTGCAATGTGAATTATGAGAGGAACTTTATTCAACCCTTATTGATATTCGGCAGCATAACAACCACTCATTAAGTCTATTTAAAGTGAATAAGTAAACAAGTGGTCAGCACCAAAACAAATATGGTATTTTCCCCAAATCCTTCCAGTTCTATTGAGAAATTAAATCTGCTTAAACAACTTTTGGCTAAAACAAACAAATGTATTCCTCACTTAATCAATTAAGCCAAGCATACTAAGACATTGCTGATTCCAACCACTTGAATATGGTGATTGTTACGGTTTACTTTATAGATATTTGTTGACTTTTGATCTGACAAAACAAGACATTAGAAAGACGTGACTTTGAAATAACAAAAGCGCATATTTTTGGGAGTTTTCAGACATTTTATTGACGAAACTAACATGTAGGAATACACATCAGATTCATCACATCTATTCTCAATATATCTATATATAGTTCAACATAAATACGTGTGGCCCTCGTGCGGTGTTGGCAGCTGTAAGGGTTACAAATAGGGTGTTAATGAGCAGCGGTGTGTCGTAGGTTTATATCAGAGGTTCTAATAAGAGATTCAGCCTCTCTGCCTCTCAGCCTCTCAGCCTCTCAGCCTCTCAGCCTCTCAGCCTCTCAGCCTCTCTGCCTCTCAGCCTCTCTGCCTCTCTGCCTCTCAGCCTCTCAGCCTCTCAGCCTCTCTGCCTCTCAGCCTCTCAGCCTCTCAGCCTCTCAGCCTCTCAGCCTCTCAGCCTCTCTGCCTCTCTGCCTCTCAGCCTCTCAGCCTCTCAGCCTCTCTGCCTCTCAGCCTCTCTGCCTCTCAGCCTCT
>NW_011335005.1:1556-5080 GCF_000735185.1 Notothenia coriiceps
GCCTCTCAGCCTCTCAGCCTCTCTGCCTCTCAGCCTCTCAGCCTCTCAGCCTCTCTGCCTCTCAGCCTCTCAGCCTCTCAGCCTCTCAGCCTCTCTGCCTCTCAGCCTCTCAGCCTCTCAGCCTCTCAGCCTCTCTGCAGGATGACGTCTTCATGTAGGAGCCAGACTTTAGGAAATGCCTGAATGACCAAAGAGCTGCTGCTGTGGTGCAACGTGGGCAGGGAGTGTCTCCGTGCTCAGTGTGAAGACGAGAAGAGACACACACCAGCTGGAGTCCTAGTTTCACTTCAACTTCAACTTCAACTCTGCTGCTGAGGAAATATATCACTTTGCTAAGCTCCACTTCACACACAACGAGCACAAAGATAAACAAATGGTTACACAAAATGGCCGTGTTGTGTGTTTAATACTTTGAAGTGGGGTTTCTATGTATTTTAACCTCTATTAGTGTCTCTGAGTACTTTCAAAAGCGCTCTAAAAATATTATTATTACAACAAAGAGACACAAAATGACTGCAGAAAGACACAAAACAACTCGGAGACACAAAATATAACCACAAAGGGACACAAAATAACTTAAAGAGACACAAAGAACTGTCCAGAAAGAGACACAAAAGATACATCACACACGCACACGCGCACGCACGCACGCACGCACACACACACACACACACACACACCCTTAAGGTGTGTTTCACAGAGAGAGAATCAGGAACTCTTTCCCTGTCAGTTCAGTGAAACTCTAACACTTCAGTCAGAAACTCACATTTAATAATTCACCTCCTCCTCCTTGACTCACTTTCCCCATCTGTCATCCACTTCCTGTTCTCTCTCTCTCTCTCCCTCTCTCTCTCGCCCACATGGCTTCTTGCATTCCTTCGCTCTGACCTCACCGTTCTGCTGCTTTTTTTTGTTTTTTTTGGTTCACTCTCTTGGAAGAAGTGAAGGACATTTAAAGAAATGTGAGCAGAGCCACCGACGTCCAAAAAAAACACATTTACACAAAGTAGAAGTATTCAGATCTTGTTCTTGAGTAAAAGTAGAAGTACTCAGATCTTGTTCTATCTTGAGTAAAAGTAGAAGTACTCAGATCTTGTTCTATCTTGAGTAAAAGTAGAAGTACTCAGATCTTGTACTTGAGTAAAAGTAGAAGTACTCAGATCTTGTACTTGAGTAAAAGTAGAAGTACTCAGATCTTGTTCTTGAGTAAAAGTAGAAGTACTCAGATCTTGTTCTTGAGTAAAAGTAGAAGTACTCAGATCTTGTTCTTGAGTAAAAGTAGAAGTACTCAGATCTTGTACTTGAGTAAAAGTAGAAGTACTCAGGTCTTGAGTAAAAGTAGAAGTACTTTAATCTCTGCCTGTTCTGCATAACTCACCTTCTCCTCTCTTTAGATTATTTAACAACACATAAGCCCTCCATGTTAAGACGTATATAAAACACTATTTATTGTCTCTTAAGGATATTGGACTGAATAATAGAATTGATATTTTTCCTTAACTTAGAGCCAATCTTTGACCTTATTTACAATTTCTCTGGCATTGCTTTCCCTCCGCCCCCCTGTTCTTACTCCCTTATCTCTTGACATTATTTTCTCAACATATTTGCCATGCACGCAGTTGAAGTGATGTTTAAAGACGTGAGGAGTGGGAGGGTGAGTCTGTGGGGTGAAAGGTGAAGGGCAGTGTCTGGGTAATGTCCAGCTTTTGTGTGTTTTCAACGGTGGGGGAATAACTGAGGTTTACAACGACTGCTCCGAGACTCTTTTCCCAATCCTCTGATTTGTAGCCCTGGATTAAGGTTTGATCTCCGGCTTTTCTTTCAGCTGACAGTTTTATGTAGACCTGTCTCTCTTTGTAGCTCATAAAGCTTTCACATGAAGCTGCAACTCAACATTATTTTCAGGGAGTCTTTTAAATGTCTTGTTTCGTCAAAAACTCAAAGATGTTCACTCTAACATGATATGAAACAGAGCAATCTAGCAGAACAAACTGATTTTAGAGGCTAATTGATTGATTGATCAGCTTTAATTAACCACACCTATGCAGTGGAAATGGCCAAACGAGACACACAATAAACACAGAGACACAACAGAGACTCAAAGGTAGGCAGTATATAACTAATAGAGACACAAAGAGACCCTTAAGCTAAAATAGGCCAAACAACTATGCTAAATAATAAGAGGGAGTCAAACATGATTTAGTAATGGGGGCGGGTGGAGTCCCTATATGGACTCTATCTTCAATGTTCTTATAGAGAAGACTCACTAACTCAAACGTAAACATCATTTTGTATTTCCCTCAGAGCTGCAGATTAAACTTCTCCACGTCTTTCTTTACTGTCATGATTTATAGTTGTTGCTGCAGTTCAGCAGCGAGGACTGCTCCCATGTTGCTTTAGTGATGTAATCGCTTTACTTTATATCAGCTTTTAACGCCTGGGATTCATCGGGGTGATGACATCTGTACAGCGTCAGGTAAAGGCTGTGCTCAATGTGATGCAACAGTGCAGAGGAGGGAGGATTTATCTTTTTAGTGGTGATGCAGATTGAAGCTTGAATGGCATGTTGTGTGTGTCGTGTGTGTGTGTGTGTGTGTGTGTGTGTGTGTGTGTGTGTGTGTGTGTGTGTGTGTGTGTGTGTGTGTGTGTGTGTGTGTGTGTGTGTGTGTGTGTGTGTGTCCGTTTCTTTGTTTTTCCAGACATCTTAACAAGAATAGCAAAGTGTCAGAATTCTCATTAACTTAGTGGAACATGTTTTATGTGCATTAGATTACAGCCATAATGAAGTACAGGCACTTCTTAGAATGATACGTTTAGGTTATTTTACAGAAATTAAATATATACAACAAAATAATTGGGTTTTTAGACAAGTGATTCATACAGTAGCTTCACACTTGTGTTAACTAACCCAGATTATAATGTGAAGGATTTGGTTAGTCTCAACTTCCCCTTTTTGGTATAATCTTTCTTATGCAATAAATACATTTGAATGAAATATCACTATTTTAAGCTTGGATTTGGTTACGTTTCCTCACTAAAGCATTCAAGGAGCTTTGGAAATTTAAAAATGCCAATCAAACTTAATTTTTTCCATTTTCTGGATATGATAAATGAAGTTTAAGACACTTTTCTTTGCAGACCGTACACGGACGGTCCATCATGGGGTTTCTGTGGGGGTGTGACAGCTAAATGTGGAAATGGGGAACTCCTCTATATTAAGCCAGAGAGCAGCATGTTCTCATGACACATATTAATCATTTGGTGCACATGACTCATTAGTGTTAGTATGAGTATAGTCTTTTTTTCCCCGACTGCTGTGAAAAGTAAGACTGGGAAATATGGTGGTGTCAGGATTACATATTTCTGTAGTCAACCTTAAAGAAAGCATTGTCCTGATTCCCTTATACAAAACCCAATGGTCTTTTCCATTAGCTAAGCTAAAGGTGGCTAATGTTGGGCTATAAAGGAACTACAGCACGGTCACATGACTTCACGTCACCACCGCTAAGCTAAAGGTGGCTAAT
>NW_011335006.1:0-4555 GCF_000735185.1 Notothenia coriiceps
CTGAGGATCTTGGGTAATCACTCGAAATGCCTACATCTGTTTCCGGTTATTTTTATTTTGAAATTCAGTTCCTGACGGACGCCAAAAAAACCAGAGATTATGGAATTAAACAAATAAATAAAAACAAGGATAATTGTGTGTTATTGGTGAGTAAATAACAGTGTGTTATTTTGAAAAGAATAACAAATTAGAAGGAAAAAAAGATTTAGATATATACAGATTTCATTATCCTGAGGCTCTCAGCCCCATTTATTTTCCTCACAGACGGCAACAAAAGTCCGAAATTATACGATTTAAAATAAAAGCAATAATTGTGGCTTGATATTGAGTAAGAACATGCTTTTATGAACCACACAGCTTCCGGTCTTCCTATAACACGTAATGTCGTGAGACTACCAATAGAAATACATTGCTTTTAAAATCGTGCTGTGCAACACGAAAAAAAGGGGAAAATCGTGTTGGTGAACACGAAATGCTGTGAGACTGGGTTGGAAGATCACGTGACAGACGCCAGCCATTGGAATGAATGGTGAACAAAAACGTAGGGATCTTACAATTTCAGAGGCGTTTTTGTAGAAATACTACATCCTACGTTGTGGACCAACGTAGTTATTACACACTTTTTTTTTGTATTACACACAATGCACTGTTTTTTGAGAACAAAAATTCGTAACTAATGTAATTTTTACATTCTGACGAAAAATTTAAATTATTATGAATACAAATAAAATAAAAGAAGCCTCCCGTGAGTTACTATAAGCTATAAAGTTTTAAAAACGTTGTATAGAATAAAAGCTCACTGCGGGACGTTGTAGAAATGCGTGTGTGCACCACGACAAAGGAGCCTCATTCACTTTACATTGCGGTTTTTTGCGTGGTGCAGACACTTAAATTTAGATTGCGTGACTGCACCACGCAATGCGGTGTTAAGGAGTCGTGGTGGAGTCACGCATTCTGGTGAGACCAGGTTGATCTTTTTTATTAAATAGGTCATTTCTAATACATTATAAATCTAAATATCTCAAAACCAATATGTCCTTCACTGATGCCTTTACTTGTATGTGTTTATTTGGGAGATATCTCTTGAAGTGTGTACTTCCAGCTGTGGGGTTGTAGAGTACATGGTAGGGGGTGGCTGTGGCTAGAGGAGTCAGGATGTAATGTTCGGCTGTAGAGCCTGCTCACGTCCTCTAGCCTGGCTGTTTATCTCATACTGAGCAGCACATTTCTCAGGAAAGTGATGTAGTCTATCTCGCTGCCAAGTGCAGAATTTAACTTCACACTTCCTCCCGAAGGATTTATTGAACACTAAAAACCGCTTGATTTTGTGCTGCCTAATGAGCCAGATTTAAGTTCCTGCTTATGTATTTGTGCTGCCTACCTAACCAAGAATAACTTGTGTGAGATAGAACTTTCTTTAATAAAACATTTGAAGTCTGCACGGTATGCTGGAAGACGTATTCACAAACTGAGAAAAAGGCTATGCAAGTCACATCTCTGAAAGTTGAACAGTTGGGGAAGCTGCTTGCCAAATACTGAATGGCAGCAGTTAATCAGTTTTGGAAAATCAGGACTCTGTTGATTACAAGTATCTGTGGAAAACCAGACTTCTGAAGCTGTGTGTGCTTGGCAACAGTGCTGTCCAATGACGAACACTCATTACACAGTATTTAAGGAAATCTTAAAACAGTCATGTGTGCTTAGTTAAAGAGATTCCGCCACAATACCTGCTATTGTTTACTAGGATTACAGCTTGCTGTTTGGATTCACTTGTCTTCTTATCCTGCCTGAAAGTTAGCGAGATGAGCAAAATGTCTTTAAATGCAAACACATGCTCTGCACAGCGAGTAAGACTATTTCTTACATTCAGAAAATGATGGTGTTGAGAAACAACTAGAAATTGGTTGTAAATGGGACACATCTTGAAAAACACATGTGCACATACATTTAGGATATCTGGAACAACTCAAAAACTGTGAAAACAGGACCCAGTGCGTATTTTGTGGGTTTGCCAGAAAATGTGGGCTACAGCAAGGCATTCACATTTGGCTTCCCTCTTTATGTCACATGCATTCACATTAGAATATAACGCCCCTCGTCTCCTCAAGTCTCTCCACCCACGGATTTAGAATACATTTTGCAAAAGGAGTGACATATCTTTCTCTCAATCACAGCAGACTTGGCTTTTTTGCATGTTAAAGAGACATGCACTAAAACTGAGTGTTTTAAACTGAGTGTGAATACAAGTGTTTTCAAGCAGACAGTACAACAAAAGTATGAACCTGAAAATAAACACATTATGTTCCCTTTAAATGCTAGGAATTGTATTTCATGTTATCCCGTTAGTTGTGGTGTGAATGCACATTCTGCTCAAGTGGAATTCTTTATTTGATTTGACTGTGTTCTCTATTGTTAGCAATACAATTCTTAGGACACAAGAATTCCATGCCAACACAGGCTAATCATTGGAATTCCAAGTGAAGTGAAAATAGTAATAGTGTTCATTCACAAATATCAACACAATAAGTATAGGCTATGATATTAATCAAAAATCAAAGCATTTAGCAATAGTAAATGCATTTATATTGCCAACACAGTGCACATGGGTTCATGTGCTTGACATAACTGAAAACAAAAAGTAACAGTCACTGATAAATATATATTTTAAAGATGGTAGAAGGTGCATAAAATAGTGACTTGTTGAGAATCCACCTTAGGGAATTTCTATTGCCCCTTAAATCCTTTCGTGAGTGAAATATGAATGAAGCCCACAGCAGGTATTTGTTTTATAGAAGTAATTGTGATCATATCTCAAACCAGTGCCCGTTGTTAGACCATTAATCACATCCTGCCACTTGCATGCCACATGTGACAGGAGATTATTATCATGAGCAATAGCATGTGTATAGCACAGCTGATATTGCAAATGTTACAACTGTTGTTGCCTGTAATATTACATTATCTTTGATGGAGAGTTATATTACATTATCTGTGATGGAGAGTAATGAAATTAGAGCACACAATTGAACCTCCTGATGTCCAACTCTACTTTGCTGCCACAATTAATGGTTTAAAGTCCACAATAGTTGAACAGTGTAGTGAATAAAAATAATCATTTCAAAAGTGCCAATTTGGTAGCTGCCAATATGACATATTTCACTTTCATAACGAGGAGTTCTTTCACGCATGACTAAACCTCTATTTCCTCCTTTGCTCTTACTAGATGGAGGCCATTTTTTCTCTCTTTGGCCATCACAGTAACAGTCAAGAAGATTTGACAAGCATGGCAGGTTTCTCCTTCTCAGCCTAGAAATGGAAGACGGGAAAGCAGCAACTTCTGAAGCCAATTACTTAAGTTGGCCTGTTTTCTCTCTTTCTACTCTCCCCAGAAAGAATTGCATGAAAACTTCCTACAGTCCTCCTTATCGTATGGTAATAATGTACCATGGTGTGCATGTTGTTATGTGCCAAGTCATCCTCACATTGTGTATTCTCTTTATTTGCAGCGCATTCTAATCTCCCTTCATATTAAAAAAAGGTACTTAGACGATCCTTTTGCAGAATAGCTGCTTTCTCTCCTGCCGGAGTGTGCCAACAGGGAACATTTACTCAGATATTCTTTGCAGTGTTTAGATAAGACTTTGGATGCTGGTGACAAATCAAATGAATGTCTGTGGGAGTGTGAGAGGACAGCAATACAGCCAATCATGCAAAGCTGTGCTGCTTCACTGCCAAAATGAGATTCATATCGGGAGTGAAAAGCTGCATCGTGAAAAGGCAGCAGAGAATAGTACAAAAATATCCACTTAAATGTTAAAGAACATATATTTGCATGCCAAATAACTGTGATAATGAAACAAAAGAGATATAACTGAAAAATATATGTTCCATTTATCTGGGAAAAGTCAACACCCACTCACTTTGCAAATCAAAACACATTTTGTACATAGTTGTTATTTACCAGTGGCGAACCGTCAGGGCCTTCAAGGTATTCAGAGAATACACTGGAACACTCAGGTAAAACAAACAAAACAACGATTAAATTATATAAATAAAATGTAATCAAATGTATATAAAATGAAAAAATGAGAATGGTATCTGTGTTGTTGATCTGTAATATTACAGTGTCGTTGATTCGTGTGTCCTTCTCGGACCATGCACTACGCATTTCAGTGGTTTTGTGTTAGAAAAGAAAGCAACCAATCAGATCTTGTTCTGGGTCTCTGGGTAGAATATCCTTCAACCAAGGTATTCTACATCCTTGATAGAATGCCCTGGCCATTGCACTGAATGAGAGCGTACGTTTGGACTGACAGTTTGATCAACCAATCATATATTGATTTGTAGCCAATGGGCGTGTTCTTTCAGAGTTTCCCTCGGTTCCAGGGTACTCTAAAAGGCCCGGTAGTTAACTGGCTCGAGATAGAGGATCTAGATGAATGCGACGAAGCAATTCATGCTGTTTTATTGTTTTCAACGTTGAAATGGCAAGTGCTACAGGTGAAGATGATGTTGTTGCGGAATTGTTGTGAGTACCCTTTTCAAGACGACGATT
>NW_011335006.1:4596-7383 GCF_000735185.1 Notothenia coriiceps
CTCTCCTGTGACATGTCTCCATGCTTTAATGTTCAAAAAGCTCTTTATTTTTCTCATACTGCCTGTGCTGCAGCACCTCTTTTCACCCTCTGTCTGAAACCAGAGCCCAGTCTGCTCTGATTTGTTAGCTGTCCCGCTCTTTTGTGATTGGTCAACCCCTTAGATATTTCCTGCCCCTTAGCCTATCAAGTAGTACAATCCTTGGGAGCCCTAGCCAATAGAAACGCAAGAGTTACGTAGTGATGTCACAGGGAGCAAAGTGAACAAAGGAGTCCAATTGAGGCGTTTCAGGCAAGGGGGGGAGTGTGTGGAAGAGAAACTCCCTCTAGAGGGAACTTTGGGATTTGCAGACCATTTACATGCACTGAAACCAATATAATACACTACAGGAAAGTGAAAAACCCAAAAGCATAATAGAGCCCCTTTTAATGTTTAAACATGTATTTTCAAAGAAGAAATGTGATGTTTGTTGCTTCATAATGACATGTTATACCTAAAGGACTTTAACTGTCAGAGGGCTTTTAGTTAAAACGCACCTTCACCATTCTTGTGTGTTGGCGTGTTGTTGAAGTAGCCAGAGGGGATGCAGTGAAAGAGCGGAGGAGGCAGAGCAGGTTGAATATCATCTGTCTGTGACTTCCAGCATTGTAACAAACAGCCTCTCATGGTTTTGTGAGAGAAGTTCAGAAAATTACAGTTATTACAGTTATTAATGTCATTACATACTGATCCCGAGTTAAGAAATTCTAATAAATATTTTTACAATGGCTGAGTGATGAACAAAAAAGGCAAATTATACTTTTCATATCATATATTTCATAATGTATGTATGCATTTTGATCATTCTCATTTGAATATAACAGGTGAACATCTGAATAGAATGCATTTAAAAATCATGAGTGAATGAAGCTCTGATTCAGTTCTTCTTGGTGTTCTGCTGAACATTGTTTCACTGAAAAACATAACGCTCCTGCCTTTAACTTTGAGAACAAAAAATATATCTTCAAAAGGAGTTGGTAACAGGTCTCAATGGGACTGACCTCAGGAAATAAAAAAACACCAACACAGATGCTCAAAGAGAAAAAAAATCCATAGCACATACAAAGGGAAATAAATAGAACAAAATCACAACCTAATCCATATGTCAAGAGTGTTGAAATAATTTTGTTATGTGACGTCATTTGTGGTCTTATAACTATTCCTGTGTCACTTTTGGTTCTTGTTTTGGCCTGCTACACTCACATTCAAAAGATGTACAAAACAAATGAACATTGGCTTTCTTCATGGGACTACCAATGTCCACCATTGACCTCTACTATTTAATATTTCAGAGATTGTGTTGCTCTGTTTCAAGCTTTGTTTTCACCAAAACACGATGAGAAATTGATAATATCATGTATTAGTCTATTAGCCTCTCTGAAGAACCAGCACCTTACCGTGGTGGAGAGGTTTGTGTGCCCTGATGAACCTGGGGGCTGTGTTGTCTGGAACCTTGTGTTCCTGGTAGGTTCTCCCAGGGCAAATTGGTCTCAGGCAAGGTGCCGGACTAAGATTGGTTCAAAGACCTCATGAAAGAAGACACAGGGGCGACTGTGGCTGTGAGGGAGTGTGGTCGTCTTTCAACCAGAAGGTTGTGGGTTCGATCCCAGCCCATGCAGTCAACATGTCGATGTATCCTTGGGCAAGATACTTAACCCTGAGTTGCTCCCGATGGCATGGCCAACGGTGTGTGAATGTGTGTGAATGTTAGGTCCTAGAGTAAGGTACACTGCTCTGTATGAATGGGTGTGAATGGGTGAATGACATGTAGTATGTAAAGCGCTTTGAGGGGTCTTAAAGACTGGATAAAGCGCTATATAAGTACAGTCCATTTACCATTTACCATTTACACACAAAGTGAGGATACCCGGCCCGGAGGAAGCCTGGGGTCCCCTTCTGGAGCCAGGCCCAGAAGGAGGACTCGTCGGCGAGCGTCGGGTGGCTGGGCTTGCCATGGAGCCCGGCCGGGCACAGCCCGAAAAGGCAACGTGGGCAACACCTCCACCACCTACGGGAAACAGCAATGGGGTCGGGTGCGCTGCCAGAAGGGTGGCAGTGAAAGCATAGGGTCTCTACGGACCAGACCCGGGCGACAGAAGCTGGCATTGGGGACGTGGAACGTCACCTCTCTGGGGGGGAAGGAGCCTGAGCTTGTGTGGGAGGTGGAGTGTTACCAGTTGGATCTGGTTGGGCTCACCTCTACGCACAGCGCCGGCTCTGGAACCTTACTTCTGGAAAGGGGTTGGACTCTATTCTTCTCCGGAGTTGCCCAAGGTGTGAGGCGCCGGGTGGGTGTGGGGATACTCACAAGCCCCCGGTTGGGTGATTCTTTGTTTGAGTTTACCCCAGTGGACGAGAGGGTCGCCTCCCTACACCTGCGGGTTATGGGGGGGAAAACTCTGACTGTTGTGTGTGCTTATGCACCAAACAGCAGTTCAGAGTATTCGGCCTTCTTGGAGACCCTGGAGAAGAGTCCTGTATGGGGCTCCTGAAGGGGACTCTTTAATCTTGCTGGGAGACTTCAACGCACATGTGGGCAATGATGGAGACACTTGGAGGGGAGTGATTGGGAGGAACGGCCCCCCTGATCTGAACCGGAGTGGTGGTTTGTTACTGGACTTCTGTGCTAGTCATGGATTGGCCATAACAAACACCATGTTCGAACATAAGGATGCTCATAAGTAGGGATGCACCGAATATTCGGCCGCCGAAAATTATCGGCCGAAAATGGTTAAAAAGGACCTTTCG
>NW_011335007.1:0-3062 GCF_000735185.1 Notothenia coriiceps
CTGCTGATGAGCGGATGGAGCTGCTGCTCATGTTCCGAGCCCAGTCACAGGTGAGAAACACACACACACACACACACACACACACACACACACACACACACACACACACACACACACACACACACACACACATAACTTGACTACTGCAACTCCCGCCTGGCTGGTCTACCTGCAAGGGACCATCAGACCTCTGCAGCTAATTCAGAGTACAGCAGCTCAACTCGTTTTCCCACAGTTTCTCCCAAACTACACCTACTCCGCTCCCTTCACTGGCTGCCAGTAGCTGCCTGAATCAAGCTCAATACACTGGCTGTAGCCCCTACAGAGATCACCCTGATGATGATATTGCTATGACATCATAGGGGAGGCCGATAGGGGAAGCTGATGCGTGAGGCTCAAACTGGAAGCAGATGTTGAGACATTTCGGTGCCCTAGCTGAGATTATGATTTGGTGCCCCCCCTCCAAGCAATACACAATAGATTATATAAAGAACAAATGAAAAATCTCTACAAAAGACCAATACACTACAAAAACGTATTGACATGTTGGTTATATACATAGAGAATGTTTCAAATGTATTCATTATTGTAGGGGGTTTCTCTCCCACATACCAGCCCCCCCCTCACTGAAACGCCTCCATTGGACTCCTTTTTTTACTTCCGTAACATAGTGATTTCACTATGTTACAATCGTGCTTCCATTAGCTAGCACTCCAACACATTGTATGTGAAAGGCTAAGGGACGGGACACCTTTAAGCGGTTGACCAATCACAACAGACCAATCACAACAGACCAATCACCAATCATAGCAGACCGGGCTCTGGTTTCAGACAGAGGGTGAAAAGAGGGGCTGCAGCACAGGCAGTATGAGAAAAATAAAGACCTTTTTGAAAATTAAAGCATGGAAAATTGTCACAGAAGAGACACAATCTAAGGTGATGTTAGAAGTGGAACTATTTGTCATGTATTTTGTATTGATTTCATAGTGTTAAGTGTGCATTTTTTATCTCTGTCTACAGATCCTCGGTTGGTGCATCATCATAATTGCTGCATTCGTGGGCCTTCTGGGTACCTGCTACACAAACTGTCGCTCCAAAGTCAGCTACCTGCAGCTCACATTCTGGAAACGCTATGTGGAGAAAGAGAAGGAGTGCTTCGATACCTTTGCTGCGGATTACGCAAACAAACTGGCCGAAAGAAACCTGCATAGCTTCTTCGGGAACAACGACCCTGCTCCGTTCCCTTTCCCCAATCACAGGGCCTGGGAGGAGATCTCTGCACTGCACACCTTCTCCAGGAGCGAGCAGTATTACAGCACCCTGCAGCGCTACGTGGAGAGGACAGACAGGGACTTCACGCCAGAGAAGAGACCTGTGTTGGACGTTGAGCATGGAATAGAAATGCACTGACTGTGGGGACACTGTTAGCTAATAACCACTGTTTGTATTTAACTCTCAGTGTGTTGTATGTGTGGTCTGACTCAGGAAAAGCTTCCTCCTCACTGACAATGCTGCTACTTACTTTGTTGCACAAAACAATGTGACCAAATTGCAATGGTACTATATCTTCCCTAAACACATGAAGGGCATAACCACTATCGTATAGTCCCTGGCTATTTCACACTGCATGCATGTGAGGTGTTCTATTTCAATCTAATAAACACACTTACAGGAACATCGGAAAACACTGAGGTCATGTCCTGGCAGGGTTGGGAGTTTTTTTAATTTATTTATGTCTTCTGTTACAACTACTAGTTACCTGTAAAAATATACAATCAGTAACCTAATCGGAGCATCGCAATATAAAAGTAATGCAACTTTCTGTCACTTTTTTAATACCTCAATATCAAATGCAATGCAAATAAATACGTGAGAAAATATGTTTTTTGTAAGAAGTGTATGTAAGACAACAGAATAATGTAACCTTAGAAAATAAGTAACCAAGATATTTAGTGTAAAAAAATGATTGTATTTAGTAGTAAAAACCTGCCTTTCATTCAGCATATTCAGGCAGTAGCCTATACATCAACAATAAAACAAAATTCAAGACTGCCTCAATGACTTAAAAGCGTGGATGACTTTAAACTTTTTGATGTTAAACACGACCAAAACTGAAGTTATTGTACTCGGCCCAAAGAATCTACGAAACAAATTATCTAAAGATATACTAACTATGGATGGCATTCATTTGGCCTCCAGTGAGACTGTAAGGATCCTTGGTGTTATATTTGATCAGGATTTATCCTTTAACGCCCACATTAAATCAATCTCAAGGACCGCCTTCTTTCATCTACGTAACATTGCAAAAATCAGGCATATCTTGCCTCAAAACGATGCAGAGAAACTAGTCCATGCATTTGTTATTTCAAGGCTGGATTATTGTAACTCTTTATTATCAGGGTGTACCAAGAAGTCAGTTAAGTCAATTCAGCTGATTCAAAATGCTGCAGCTCGTGTACTAACCAGAGTTAGGAAAAGGGACCACATTACTCCTGTTCTGGCTGCCTTACAATGGCTCCCTATAGAACACAGGATATCATTTAAAATTATTCTTCTCGCCTACAAAGCCCTTAATGGGCAGGCGCCATCTTACCTTAAAGAACTCATTATACCCTACTGTCCTACTAGGGCATTGCGTTCCAAGAATGCAGGGTTGTTGGTTGTTCTTAGAGTCTCTAAAAGTACAATGGGAGCCAGAGCCTTTTCTTATCAAGCTCCACTTTTGTGGAATCAGCTTCCAGTTTGTGTTCGGGCGGCAGACACCCTATCCGTTTTTAAGAGTGCGCTTAAGACCTTCCTTTTTGATAAAGCTTATTGTTAGGGCTGATTAGATTCAGCCCCTAGTTTTGCTGCTATAGGCTTAGTTTGTCGGGGGACACCTTACTTCTTCTTTCTCTCTGTCTATACCTGTGTACTCTCATGTTCCGAATAACCCAGCTTCCCCAAATTTCTTTTTGGTGTCTATCTACGCTGGGATCCGGAGTCATGGCTGATCCTGTTGCTGTGGTCCTGGATCATGAGTCCTGGATGGATATCCTCGTGGACTCATCTTCTTACTATAG
>NW_011335008.1:0-1982 GCF_000735185.1 Notothenia coriiceps
GAGACACTTCATACTGATATACACCTGAACATCAGCAGGAGAGGACTCTTTAAAGTAGAGACACTACATACTGATATACACCTGAACATCAGCAGGAGAGGACTCTTTAAAGTAGAGACACTACATACTGATATACACCTGAACATCAGCAGGAAGGACTCTTTAAAGTAGAGACACTACATACTGATATACACCTGAACATCAGCAGGAGAGGACTCTTTAAAGTAGAGACACTACATACTGATACACCTGAACATCAGCAGGAGAGGACTCTTTAAAGTAGAGACACTACATACTGATATGAACCTGAAAATGAGCAGAATATGGCTTTAATAATAAGGTTATTTTATTTATGTACGCTTTGAACGTTTGTAAATATAAAGTTTGTAGTTATTGCGCCAACAGATTAATCACAGGAGGGGGGGTTATGTTTTTTGCCCTCCAGCCTTAACTCATTTCTTGTACCTTGTCTGTATTGATATTGAATCAGTCAAATTGAAAATAAAAAGATAAATGCTTTTTCTCAGAACCACAATCAGAATACTTTATTTATCCCGGGGATAAATGAGGTGATTAAATATGAAATTGGAAGGTCTGCACACAGTGTGGGTTCAGTTCATCGCTTTCATAGAACAAGTTTCCAAAACGTCAGCGTTTCAGGAGCTAAGGAAAACAGACGTTTTGTTTTGCAGCTTGCATTAAGTTTCATGACTTTGACAGGCGGCCATGTTACCATGCGACCGGAGGGAAAACATGGACTTCAGCAAAACTGGAGTATCATTGTTTTCACATAAAGCCACACGGGATCATTTAAATGTGAACGTATTATTTCTCTTACAGGCATTATGGCCGTTCTGCAAAATGTCATGGCAGCATTTCTCAGTGTCGTATCAAACGATCATATAATAATTTAAAACATATAGTCTTATACTCTGATTGCCTTTTGAATTGTTAAATTGTATTTTTAGTGTTGTATGTGTTTAATAGAGACACATTTCAAGAGGGCAAAAGGTGGATTTGGAAATGTTAAGGACAGGTTTTACGGTTTAATGGTAGATGTAGGACCAGTTGTTTCGTCTCATGAATATACAGAGAGACTGTGAGCAGAACTTATTTATCCTTTGAGGTTGAAGCTGCTCTGTTCCTGCATTTGATATCAATTTCACTTGTATATTGACTTTCTTTATTACTTTGTTAAATATAATAAAATAAAAACTTTGTCTATTAATAATTTCTCAGTTTCTCAACAACAACATTATGTGTATTTATTTTACTTTTTGTGTTGC
The DNA here is from genome assembly GCF_000735185.1 of Notothenia coriiceps. Classification (NCBI taxonomy): domain Eukaryota; kingdom Metazoa; phylum Chordata; class Actinopteri; order Perciformes; family Nototheniidae; genus Notothenia; species Notothenia coriiceps. Next base: position 1,287 of record NW_011335008.1, read on the forward strand.
GAACAAGACTATTTACGGGACTTGTTTTATTTGCAATAACTTACTTTTCAATGGATCTACATGCCTTTGTGATATCATTCTTTACTTAGCCTTCCTAATGAACACTAAAAATATGCGCTGAAAACATTTGCCCTGAGTTTATCCCATTTGTCGGGACTTTGAAATCTCGACCGGCTTATATGTTTTGGAAGATGGAAACAGAAAAGAAGGAGATAAATGTTTCCCCGCTTTTCTTTGTCTCTGGCTGTTTCTTTAAATGTTGTCCTTTGAAGTGACGGCTATAGTGCTATCTGTGTCTGAATATTTTTTAAGATGAAAGAACAGTACCAGCATCGGTTTTCCCTAGCACCAAAAACTAAGAGCGTTCCACTTTCTATTCGTGAAAAAAGACCCCTCACACTTCCCTTAAGTGGAGATAACATCTGGGATAAGGAAGCAGTAAAGAGTGAGAGGGAAAGGGAGGAGGGTGTGTGTGTGTGTGTGTGTGTGTGTGTGTGTGTGTGTGTGTGTGTGTGTGTGTGTGTGTGTGTGGGTGTTGTGTTTCTTCAAGTTGGTGTGTGTTGGATCACCCTTGGGAGAGTAGTGTGCTAGATAAGCCTGTGACAGCTGCCAAACACCTCTGTGTACGTATTTGTGTGTGTGTGGTGTGTGTGAGAGGACTCTTTAAAGTAGTGACACTACATACTGATATACACC
>NW_011335009.1:0-4409 GCF_000735185.1 Notothenia coriiceps
CGTATTGTGTAAAGAGAAATTGAAGATGTTGTTTAATTGCTATGTATCAATATATTGATATATTTATGATCCACGTCACATACTCAGTTTCGGTGGCAGTTCTTCCAGTTTGTCTAGAAGTCTTCTAATCAGGGCTCTATAAATAAATAACTACGGCAGATCTGTAATATGTAATGCAGCCAAACCGTGTATTACAATGCCGTTATGTGATGACTTTCAAAGAGAAAAGCAAGTACACTCTGAATAAAGTATATATATTTTTTTAATGTTTTTCGATTTCATATCGCATAAACACCATATCCCAACGTGCATTGCGGCTAAAACATCCAATCGCCGAGCTTCAAGCTGAGGATCTTGGGTAATCAGTTCAGTGGGTGTGTATCTGTTTCCGATGACTTTATTTTGAAATGCAGTTCCTGACGGACGGCAAAAAAGCCCGATATTATAGAATTGAACAAATAAATAAAAAAAAGGATAATTGTGTGTTACTGTTTAGTAAATAACAGTGTGTTATTTAGAAAAGAATAACAAATTAGAAGGAAAAAAAGATTTAAAAAATACAGATTTCAGTATTCTGAGGCTCTGAGCCCCATTTCTTTTCCTCACGGACGGCAAAAAAAGTCAGACATTATACGGATTCAAAAATAAAAACAATAATCATGGCTTTATATTGAGTAAGAACATGTTTTTATGAACCACACAGCTTCCGGTCTTCCAAAACCCGACCGGACAAAAAGACGTGGTGCAGGCACGAAACATACTACCAATAGAAATACATTGCTTTTAAAATCGTTCTGTGTGACACGAAAAAAAGGAGAAAATCGTGTTGGTGAACACGAATCAATAGATTAAACGTTGTGACTATAACACGAAATGCCGTGAGACTGGGTTGAGACTCTGACAGGTAAAGAGAGAGTGGCATCATGGAAGAAAGGTCCCAAGACTTGGAATGAACCCGGGACGTTGCATGCACTGAAAACACTTCGCAACAAAGTGCTAACAAAAGGACCTGGATTTTTTCCTAACTGTCCATTTGTATCTTTAAGAAGTGACTTTAAAAATGACACTGACTTGGTTAGCTTTACCTTATCAGGCAGTTTCATTCTATTACCCAAGGGTTTAAACCCCTCAACTGTGCTGCTCCCTGTCTGGACAGACACACAAGTGATTGCAAAAACACCTTTAAGAAAGGGTTTGAGCTGCTAAAACACCTGAAAGAAATACCCATTCTTTAATACACTTGGACACATGCTAGCAATTATGAGACATTAGCATCACACTTTCACTGTATGGAAACAGTACATTCAATCGCGTTCAGTGGAAACTGTACACTGTCACCCAAGCTGCTGCTGCTTTGGAATTAACTTTAATTCTCAGGCAGGTAGATCTCTTGAAACAAGTCGGTCTTTATCTGAATAAGATCTCACTCAAGTTGCATAAATTAACTTAATTCAAGAACACAAGTGGAGCTTTTAGAAGTTTAGTGATTGTACTGCTTACCTTAGCATTTTCAAACACTAAGTACATGTATGAGGTTACTGTAGTAAATAGATTATGTAGAGGTACGAGTCATGTACATGGACATTATGTAAAATGCATAATCAATATCATGTTTAATGTATAGCTGAAGATAAAGGTCCAGTATGTGAAAGACGATACAACTGGTAAGACATACCAATATAAGTAGAGGGATCAGGGGTATTACTGGGAATATACCCTGCATGTGGACCAGTTTAAAGACGACAAGGAGATTTGTTACAAAGTCCTTTACAGAGCATCCAACTGAGCTTATTCACTAGCTGTCTGAACTGGCATAAAAACTAAAAGACAGTGTGATTGATTGAAATTGCTGGTGATATCTGTGTGCCTGCAACAAAGTGAGTTTGTGTGTGCACTGTGCATGACACTGTACTTATGAGAAACAGTTGGTGCTTTTAAAGATTTAGATTGTGGAAGTTTCTGTTTGGAAATGTCATTTTTGGCAGACATGTATATTTAATTACGGTAGTGTACGGATATTTAAAATTCATATCTACGAGGATAGCCATAAAAAGTCAAATAACTATGCATTCACATTACAATGATTTCTCTTTTTGGAAGATAATGCTGCAGTGGAGTTCTGCAGTGCAAAACTACTTTACTAAAAAATAAAGATAGTAAGACTTTTTGCAATATTTATTGTTCATAATCATCCTAAAGGTTTAACGTTTTCTGGGCTATGGTAGATTGAGATGATTAAGTGAATGTAGACAATTTTTCTCATGTGTAAAGGAAAATGCATGTCCTTATAGTTTGTGTCAAAGATAAAGACAATACAAAAGAAACAGGGACAAAAAAGATTGCAGACTATCGGCAAGATTTATTTCTAAATGTTTTGGAGGTTACCAGACACTTCGAAGATGTTGGACTGATACTTGATTCTGTCTGGAGCCTGTTTCAGCACTCCCATTCACCTCATCTCTCTGTCCCATAGCATCGAGATCTCTTCACCTATGAACTCCAGAGAACCCCCCGCAATGACTCCTGAGAGCCTCACAGTCAGCTGTCTTCAACCAGGTGCAAAGCTCTGCTTACTTCCATCTGTAATGTGGCTTTGTGGCTGATGACATAATGACATAAAATGTTTGGTGTCTCACTGTACCTAGCCAGAAGGTGGACGGAGATAAGAAAAAAGTTCCACAAGACAGAGATTGAAGGAGTCGAGAATAGAAGAAAAAAGTTGAGATGAGAGAAAGTGAAGGTGGTTTGAAAAGTTGTAGGAAAGTAGAGGGACAGTGCATTAGTCACAGGGTAACTTTAGCTCTCTTTGTGGTTGACTGGAGAGAGATTTCATTATATATACAGAGAGAAACATTATACATGCCAGACGTGCCATTTGTCCATCTCCCTTCCTTCAGGTCTCTGTCTCTGTTTTTATATAAGCTGTCTCCACCCAAAAGATCATGGCAGGGCAACAGACATTTGTTCTACCTAAAGCAGGGTCTCATGAGGGGTTGGGCTTGGAATTAACTGAGAAATCATGTGTTTGATTAATGTAACCTCGTCAACTTTCCTTACTTTATTCAGTTTTAGCGTGTACACTGTGTTGTTTCTGTTGGAGTGAAAAATGCCTATTATTACAGCTTGAATCTATATTTGTAAAGGTTTAAAGTTACATTTATTCCAGACAGCAATTGGTTGCATGTTGACATTTAAAACAACATGTAGAGAAAGTTACCTTTTAGTTATATTATAATTATTTTTGCCAACATGGCCTATTTTGCGGATTCTCATCCTTGCTCAAAATGCTAAGTGTTTGATGCTAGATGCAGAACAGCAACCTTTGTCATGCAAAAAAACACTCAAATGGATAATGTTTTGTTATTGATTATGTTTTTGGATTAACATTTTCAAAAATATATGCATCACTAGGGAACATTTCAAAAAATAGTCTCTGCTTTCGATTAATTGTCTCGCTGAGATAAGGAAACCACATATTGATTTATTTGGAATTAATAAAACAGTTAAGCAGCAGAAGTAGTTTGGCAACCTACAAACATGGAATGCTTTAAAAAAAAATCTGCAGCATCTGCTAAAAACTCCACACATCCACTGGTGTGTAAATCAGACCTTTACTGGTGGGTCTGGTAAATTTTTATGTTTGTATACTCACTGGTATACTGTTATTGTTATGTCTGTAGACATGGCCTGCTGGGGTTTATTTCTTCTTTTATTATTGCAGTGAGAGGCTGCAGGGTGCTACGGAGGTGTGTGTGAAAGTATGTGTGCGGTTTGTGTTCTGGGTGTTTTAAAGTGTTTGCTGTGACCTCATTAATCAAAGGACTTAAAAAAATCAAAGTGTCTTTTTTCTTGTTTTGTTCTCACTCATCTTCTTTTCTTCTTTCCCTCTGTTTCGTCACAGTCTCTCACAATCTCAGGGTGCTAGATTGGTGTGAAATGGGTTTCTCTGATTTTGTTGTTGGTGAGGTTGCATGTGGGCTAATATAGTGTGTATCTTGTGTGGATTTGTTCCCCTGCCACTCCATAGTCTAGAAAAACTGTCATCACCCGGCTGTAAAGCAGACGCCTGTTTCTCTTTAGAGACCCAAAAGCACCTGCAGAGGAGGTGATTAACTCGGGTCACCTTACTTGCCAACCTTGAGACCTCAGAAATCGGGAGCATTTCAAAATGCAAAATGGGGAGGGGGGGGATGCTAGAGGATCGCCGGAGCTGTTAGATTATGTTAAACATTAACATGCTTATTGTAGTTGTAAGTGCACTGCCTTGCGGCCTGTAGCACCGTCCTTGATGGAGCATATGTGTGGGCTGGACCTGTATTTTACAGGAAAGGAGTGAGCAGAGAGTAGAGTAGTTGTCGATTCTTGTTCTGTTTTCTGTGACTATATCTGCCGCACCCTCTCAGACTTTG
>NW_011335010.1:0-3283 GCF_000735185.1 Notothenia coriiceps
TCGCAGCAGTGAAACTACGGCTCCGTGGTAAATTGTGGTAACATGAAGAGCCGCTTGGGAGCCGAGAGAGCCGGCTCTTCTTAGTGAGCCGAGTGAAATGATCCGGCTCACTAAGAAGAGCCGGAATTCCCATCGCTAATACGTAAAGAGATAGTGTCTAAGGCAGGGGTTCCCAAACTTTTCAGCCCGCGACCCCCAAAATAACAGTGCCAGAGACTGGCGACCCACTGTCGACGGGGGAAATTATACAGATGGCTAGTCCGCCCCTGAAAATGTCTATGCAAACGTTTTTATTAATAATAATTAAAAAATTAAAAATTTATTTTTAAAGAAAATCATTTTTTTGGTTGTAATTTTCCATTTTAATTTTGTAATCATCTCGCGACCCCCACTTTGGGAACCCTTGGTCTAAGGGACGGCTCAATTCAAAATTCAAGTCACGTGACTCGACGTGACGTCACCCCCCCGCTCTCGGGGTGGACGCCCTCTCAGCCCTGGTCTGGAGGGAACACTGGTCAGTAGTATGCGTGGTAAGGTGACCTATAAAAAATACATCGGACAGACATCTCACCGTCAGTTTACAGTCAACACCGCTTGACTTGTAATAGTTTTAAAAGTTAGTGCTTGTAAAATGCACAAATCTCGTTTTGAAACTCACACTTCTCACGCTTATTTAATTTTCGAATAACAAGACTAAAAAAATGAATATTTAGGTACAATTTACGTGCACAAAAACCTATAACTCACTGCCATGAGTAGTTTTAGCCCCCCCACGATATGTCCTGTTTAGAGTGTGTGTTTGTTGACATGTACCTTTCTTCTCCTCTGTCGGCGAGCTGGTGTCCATCTTCTCATCTTTCCCCTCCTCAGCTGAAACAACAAAAGCACCGTGAGATAATGCAAAGGGGAAAAAGGCTCAATGGAAAAGTTGTTGTCTGTGTTTTGCATTTTACTGTAGTTGTATATTTGTGGAGTATTGTACTTGAAAGCTATATATTTTAACTACACATGTAAGAGCACAACTAGGGACAAGAGGGGAACATGTGCAGCTCATACATATCTTAGATAACATCGCCCTGATCAAATCATTTAACTTCAGCTGCCTCACCTTTAGACTTGTCCTCCTCTGACTCCGTCTTCCCCTCCGAACTTTCACCCTTGACCTCAGCAGGAGCGTCCTTCTCCGTCTCCGAAGTCTTCTCGTTCTCTGCTTTGTCCTTACTCGTGTCCTCCGTCTCCTTCTCCTTCTCCTTTCCTTCGTCTCCATTTCCTGTCTCCTTCTCATCCTTCCCCGCGGCCGAGTCCACCTCCTCTCCTTTCTTTTCGACGACGGGGGATTTTTCAGACTCATCAGGGATTTCAATAATCTAGAGAAGTAGAACGTTCCAGTTAGCAAAATGTGTGTTTGCTGTTGCTCAAATCTTATGAGACTGTTCTGAAAACAAAGGGAGGATGATTTGGATCTGAGCTCACCTCTGAATCGTCTGCCTTCTTCGCTCCTTTGCCGTCCTCGACTTCCTTCTTCACGTCTTCCTTGTCCTCAGACTTCGACAAATCTTCTGACAAGAAATTTGAAAAGGTCAGAGATAGAAATTCATTTAACTAATGTAACGGCCACACATTGATTTAAGGAGTTTTTTCTGAACTGTAGTGGCAGGGGAAAAGGTTTAAAGGGGACCTATCATGCAAAATGCACTTTTGTACGTCTTTTATACATGAACATGTGTCCCCGGTGTTCCAGGGAACTCACCAAGTGTCAGAAAACACAACCCTCTCTATTTTCCTCCATACCCAAATCTCTTAAAAAGGGGCTGCAACGGATCTGATACAGACTGATCCAGATTTGAACACTTCTATGACGTCACAGAAGTGGCGCTACGGCTATTGGGCCAACTCCACCAATCAGGAGGAGAGAGCCACGGACATTGCCGTTGGAAAGCGCTGGAGACGCTGTAGTACATATGCCAGGCCTGTAGATGGTGCTGTTCTCACAGAATCAGCCCATGCAAAGACAGTGTTAAATTGAGCGAAATGAGGAATGGCTAAAATGCATGATCTGTTTGGTATTTTGAAAAATAAAAAGTATAAATATGCCTTATATAGGTATGGTCCTACACTATATTATTCAAATATAGCATGATAGGTCCACTTTAAATTTCATTCATCCTTCAATGCTTTGCCAGCCAACGTATTCTTTTTATTTCTCTCTTTGCAAAATGTCTCTGCAGATGAAATGCCTCCATCGTTTTCCACGAGACACCGTTGAGCATTACTCAATGTTCAAACACTGGCTGCATGTTGATGTAAGGTGCGGTCACAGGTGCATTAGCTAATTCTGCCAAAATCAATGGATCAAGTGTGACATTTGCATCATATGTTTCTCTGAGTTTAGAAGTCAATCCAATTTACTCTACAGGAGCAGAGACGGAGGCGCCTTCCCCTCCCGGCTTTTAACATGGACTCATTCATTAAGGTGTTATCAAAGTGCTGGGCCGACGGGGCCATCTGTGTTCTCAGTGATGGATGAAGAGAGCGAGCGAACCTGTGAACTCACCACCTTTCAGACACAACTTTATCTCTGCGCTTTGACACCTGGCTTGCATCATCAAACTAACCTTTTTAAAGATGCAATTAAAAACAACTGCAGAGAGAAAACGTTTTAATGTCTCCCTTAAACACACACCGCTTAGTTTTTATATTTTTGGAAAATAAGCAGTATTTACTTCATCGTACTCAGTGGGCTACATGTCAGCTACAAGAGGGAGCTGTTGGTTTTTCTTAATCCTTTTTAATTACAAGTGTGTTTTTTTGTGTCTTCGCCGTGTCAGCAGCCTCAAGAAGTACCATTAATCCTGAAGATTTTACAAGAGTGCATACATCATTTACCCCCCGCTTCTAAATATCTAAGAAACAATAATTACTGTCCTGGTGGGGTTTTATCTAGAAGGAACACTTTTGTCCGAAATAAAAGTATTTACAACTTTTATTTCAGGTAATTAATTTATTATGTTTATTTTCAGGTGCATATCAGTATGTAGTGTCTCTACTTTAAAGAGTCCTCTCCTGCTGATGTTCAGGTGTATATCAGTATGTAGTGTCTCTACTTTAAAGAGTCCTCTCCTGCTGATGTTCAGGTGTATATCAGTATGTAGTGTCTCTACTTTAAAGAGTCCTCTCCTGCTGATGTTCAGGTGTATATCAGTATGTAGTGTCTCTACTTTAAAGAGTCCTCTCCTGCTGATGTTCAGGTGTATATCAGTATGTAGTGTCTCTACTTTAAAGA
>NW_011335011.1:0-7358 GCF_000735185.1 Notothenia coriiceps
GCTATTGCTTTGTATGTCGGGGCGGGAGATTCATGTGATTGGTTGTTGGTCGCGTTGCTCGCAAAAAATCCCCAAGCTTTCAGACACGCCCACCTCCAAGATTTTCAAGATTATTTCAAAGCTGCTGTGAGGACGGGCCGTTATCCGCTACAGTTCTCTATCGTATGGACGGTTCGTCCACACGAGGCCGTAACGGAACTGCGGAAAACGGAGCCCTCAAACGATAACGGCTCCCATGGTGGGTAGATCTGCGGACGAAACGCTCTGGGGGGCCAAACGGCTCCGTGTGTACGTCCTATACGATAATTTCCTGATAACGATGAAGCCATAGCCCCGTCTCTCCCCACCTCTGCTGCTCACCCCTGCGTCACCCGCGTCATTGCTGATGTGTTTCACCAACAACAACAACAACAACAACGGCGGCGGATCACAGGGTTGCTTTCGTGCTCCAGACGCTACTGACCATGCTACAGATGTTAGTGCAAAATCTACAGCTCCTCTACTACAACCATCAGCAACAAGTGGACACGGAGAACTACATGTACTACATGTTGCTAAATCCACCGCGGAGAATAAACAGAACGGCAACCATGCTCGGGAGGTCTTCTTCGCTGCTTTTGGTGTAATTTGTGGCGGAAGTACAGCACCACTTACAGGCCCGGCATATGTACTACAGCGTCTCCAGCGGGTAGAGCGGTCTCGTGTGGACAGACACGTTTCTTGAGCCGATTCCGCATGGATGGAAGACTTTTTTGATATCGACTAAGGTTCGTTTTCGTCTCTGTGTAAACGTGGCCTAAGTGTTGTGAGCCCGCTCTCCTACACAATTTCCTTTTTTTATGGATGGTAACTGCTCTGAGCGCTTTGTTAAGATTTAATCTACTAACACGTTGTTTTGATCTTGATGCCTTGTGCTTTTGAAGTCCTAGCAGGAAGGTTTCACATCTCAGCTAGTGGCTTGAAATTCTGGCTCCACATCAAGAGAGGCTTTTGTTGTGGGATAGTAATTACCAGCCACGGCAGTGAGGCTGGTATTGTTTTTATCCTAGGAGTCTGTGTGTGTATCACCAGGGCAAAATGTGCTCCTGGAGACACCTTCTGTTGTGGGTACTACCACATAAGCTTTTAGTACTTCGTAATGTGTTTTATATATCTGTCTGTAGGAAGATGTTTTCATGGTGTCTCAACCCTGCAAGATGCAGTTATGAAACTTTACAGAACTGTAGTTGAGATCAAAATGTATGCCAAGTTTGAAGATGACCTTGATCTGACGAAGGGTGGTGAAGGATGTACTGCCCTGGCCCGGCTCATGAGATCCCATTGCATAATGGTCTTTAATGGCTCACTGCTGGAGCTGTGCAGCAAAGTGCTCAAGCAGTGAGTCAATTAATCATTGGTGAATCAGCATAAATTAATTGACTACGTTGTAGAGGATTTGTCACCTTTGAGACATTTAATGGACTAAAGCATTCATTGATTAATTGTAAAACATTCATAATAAATTATCATTATTCGACCCAGCTCACAATTTTGTAACGTCAGGGATTTCATAAAAATAATATGTTCTATGGTCGTTTGGTTATAAGGTTTGTGTCTTTCAGCATGTCTTCCAAGGGCTGCTCTGGCATTACCATATACCTTTCATGAAGAAAGACACTATTTTGATGTCGCACAGACCAAGAATGTATGTCTTTGTTTTTATGGGTATGGGTAAAACACTGAATTCTGGATTTCCCATAATGCAACTCAATTGCATTTTTCCTTAAACATGAGAATGAGATAATGAGAATACCCTCATGCCTTTTTAAAAGTTGATGTTTCTCTGATACATTGTTAGTCTCCCTGACAAATCCACAGAGGCATTTAAAACAATGACTAATAAACTGATCTTCGTCAGTGACTTGGTGGTATGCACCATTAATGTGTAATAATGCGGACATGGATTCGATAAGAAATACAATGTTCTTGATAAGACTGACACTGACACAGCAGTGGACTTTCATTGAAATGTCAGTTTTGAGTGATTGTGACCTGTTGACTCCCGCTCTGTTGACTTTTTGTTCTGGATTGTGATAATATCAGATTTTTGTCAATGTTGATTTTGCTGACTGCTGTATTCTCTCCCATCAGATTTCTCGAATGGAGTATGTGCACTCTAAAAACCTCATCTATAGAGATGTAAAACCTGAAAACTTTCTCATCGGACGGCAAGGGAATAAAAAGGAAAACATTATCCACATCATTGACTTTGGTCTGGCCAAAGAGTACATCGACCCCGAGACCAAAAAACACATTCCATACAGGGAACATAAGAGCCTGACTGGCACTGCCCGATATATGTCTATCAATACACATTTAGGCAAAGGTAAGACTAGCTTTGTTTTAATTCTGTAGTTGTCTAACATGTTTATTATGCAATGTGGTTTGTGGTTATTTCTTGAAGTTTCTCAGTGAAATGTTATCAAATCTATTGATATAGAGCAAAGCCGGCGAGATGACCTGGAGGCCTTAGGCCACATGTTCATGTATTTCCTTCGTGGGAGCCTACCATGGCAAGGACTGAAGGTATGCCAAGTACATGGAAGTGTTTCAAAATCAGTATTATCCTTTTTAGAAAAGCATGCACACATCTGAGAGCTGAACTGATCTGGTCTGCAACCTTCAGAGCACCAATGTTGTTTTAATTGAAGTTGGTTATGAACAATTTTAGAATCAGCTTTCAGGCAGTTTGTGTTAGTCCCAATCGAGTTTACATGTGAGACAATGTAAATATATAAAAATAAAATTAGTGTTTTTGCTGCAACTAAAGAGAAATAAGAAGTGATAGTATGAATTGGAAATAAACAAATTGTCCCTTTGTGTAATCCACTAATCTGTACAGTAATGATTTAAGATGTATTTTAAGCAGTCTATATTAGGAATTGTCATATCATTCTGATTAGTGCTCGTCAGACATCAGAATTTGTTCAAATGTCTTCTTGTTTTGATTGCGCTGCAGGCAGACACATTGAAAGAGCGATACCAGAAGATTGGAGACACCAAACGAAACACTCCCATCGAGGTCCTCTGTGAGAACTTCCCAGGTACACTGACGATGGATGTGATTTACTTATGGATCATGCTGAAAAGCTTGAAAATGATCGCATAGCCTCTGATTTAACCTTTTACGACTGGACGTTTCCAGATAAAATAAATGTAAATGTCATCTCACTATTAGGATTTTAATATCCATATAAAAGGTGAAACCATTCTTCTATTTTTTAATTCAGAGGAGATGGCCACCTACCTGCGATATGTGAGACGGTTGGACTTCTTTGAAAAGCCGGACTATGAATATCTGCGGACTCTGTTCACCGAACTGTTTGAGAGGAAGGGATACACCTTTGATTACACGTACGACTGGGTTGGCAGGCACATAGTAAGTCACGCACATAAACAACAGACACGTTTTAATTTGGACAAACCATTTTTTTTACCAAGCTAAAAGGAACAGGATTTAACTGGTGTTATTTCCCCTCAGCCCACACCAGTGGGGTCTTCCCACATAGACTCGGCAGCCTCTGCTGTGACGAGAGAGACCCATCCTCACAGAGACCGGCCCACACAGCACCCACCCATTAGAAACCAGGTACACCCTCCTTTTGGTCTTTTTATGGAGTGAAATCAAGGGTTCAATCACATCTTGTATACATGTATGAATGAACCATACATATCCCCCTATTGAAAAGATGTCAGGTTTCAGGGTGACCTTTAATCTAACCTGCGATTAAGGGAACTGTAACGCATAAGCTTCTATACTCAGGATTCCGCCGTTATCAGGAAGTTATCGTTATCACTAAATAAAATTAAAGTATATGAGTTGTAAAGCACGTAAAGAATGTAATACTGTATGAGTGTGAAGCATTTCTTTTTTTAGATATATATCATTGCAATAATTACAGCATTTCTAAGGGACTGCAGTTCCCCTTTGCACATGTATAAACACGAATGTGTGTATTTGATTCCTACTGTTAATAGCTTGTACAAAGACAACTCGTCAAACAACTTTTCTCATAAAATAAATGATAATATAGGTTTAGTTTAAATTCCAAATAAAAGGATATAGGCTTAAGTTTAAGAGCTTACCCTCGCTTGGCTTTGAGCTCATTAGTTTCTGGTTCAATTCTTTGGCTGAAGCGTTGCTTTGAGTTTTATTCACTTTTATTTTGTTACATTTTTTGTTCTCCATTTCTCATGCTGCTTTGCATGGTACCTGACCTCGCACACCCAAATATCCCTCTTTCCTAACGCAATTATTCCATCACCACCCCCACCCTCTACCATCGCACTCCCAATGCCACTCCCCCCCACATCACCGACGCCCCTGAGCAGACAGCAGCCTCAGACCGACGAGGAGCATGGGAGGTGCAGCCCACACGCCAAGCAAACTCCTCCTACCTGACCTCCCACCTGGCAGCGGACAGGCACGGGGGCTCAGTGCAGGTATACACCCCTCACCTGATCAACCACACCCCCCACCCGATCTCTGTGGAGTCAGATCTGTCTCATAGAATCTAATCTAAAATAAATAAGTCAAAGTCCTAGCAGCACTTCGCTACACCACTTATATATGTGTTGAACCTTTTCAACGCTGAAGATGGTGACTTGTGTAAAAAAAAAAGAATCTGTTACTATATCCTGAAACTGTTACTTTATCCTGATTGTAGTGTATGAGAACAATCATCTGGTAAATTAACCAATCTGAGCCGAGGAGTCTGTTACGCTGTGTCAATCATATTGAACCTCATTTGATTAAACAAAGCTCCAGTGGACGGTGATTGGTTTCGGCTCAATTGTTTATATCATGGCAGCCAGCTCAAAAAGCTCGTTAAAAAAGTTTAATCTTTAGTTAAAATATGAAAGCACTTCAGACAAGAAATGTAGTATCTTGTTCTGTATTTGATCCGCGCTGTTTAGGTTCATAGTTGTGTGCTACTTTGTCAGAGCCTTTTGAGCTGCGGAATGGCAAATACCGTTCGTATTAATGGGGGGAAAGAGAGAAATATAAAACATTTGCACACATTATCTCTCTAGCGCCATACTGTCAGGATATAGTGACAGTTTGAGAAAATATGAAAAAGTTATTTTTAAGTTTACCGAAACATTTACAAAAAGTGATTCTGCATTATTATGGCAGATTTCAGTTAATGACTGACATTCAGACATACTCTCCAGGTCATACAGGATAAATAGACTTGCCCTGTTGACTCGATCCCATAAGAGCGATTGAAATTAGGTATTTCTAATTACTTTGACCACATCTGATTAACAAGCAACAGTTAATAACAGGACACAATGTTTATTTTGTATTTTATCCTGGCATGTGAGACAGATCTACAACCATAAACTCCCCCCTCCTCTCCCCCTTTAGCCCTGGCTGGGAAATGTTATTTTTTTCTGCTCCACCATATGCATGTCATCTGGTGCCACCCACCCCAGATGGTGAAAATGTGATGAAGCTTTTTGAACAGCAGGCCTGGTAGTGGCATGTTGATCTCAGGTCATCGCGCTTGGACATTCCTTGCAGATCAAGAAGCCCTCTTTTGCATGGCAGGGTGACCCGGCTCAGCCCGCTTAGTGCATGCTCTTTAGTTGAAGAGGGTCATTGAACATTAAGGAACATTCTGGTGTTATTTTGCCTTATAGCCATTACCAAAGACTGTCTTCAACAAGTCTGCATAGGTGTGTACAGTGCAGGCTACAGTAGATGTCTGGCTTTTCTGCTAAATGAAATTCACTAATTTAATGTCCTTCCTTCAGCAGAAGATTTTTGTACATTTCTTGCATCATGAATGGAATTAAATGGTTTCAAATAGCTGAGAATCTCAAAGGCGTACACTGAGCACACCTATGCTCAAAAGACACACATTTTTGAAATAATTATTATGCATTTCTTCTACAGGTGAAACCACAAATGGCTTTGCATACTGTAGTTTGTCTGCTAGTGGCAGTTTGGTGTCATATCTTTCATCCATGTATTTTTGATTTTGCAAAGGGTTTATACTTTTACAGTTTTCCTCTATACTGGCATACAGACTGGAAAGTGAATTTTGAAAAACAGAATAATAAACAATAAAAGTGATTTGGTAAAGTAACATTAGATGTAGTGTTTAACCAGAGGAAGTCTCCATCACAGCTGGACGAGTTCTTAGTTGGTTCTGGCCTGAACATCATTTAGTGTTTTTGAAGTAACACGCGTCTGTGCCACAGGTGGTCAGCTCGACCAACGGGGAGCTGAATGCAGACGATCCCCTGACGGTTCATTCCAACGCTCCCATCACAGCTCAGGCAGAGGTGGAAGTGGTCGACGAGGCCAAGTATGTGTCATACGCTCGCCACATCTCTCCAATATGTCCATCTGCCTCTTCCTTTCTCTCCCGCTCTTCCTCTCTGTCTCTCACCACTCTCTGCTAAGCTGTTGAATTGTAACAGCCCCCACCCCTCAGCTGTTATCCTTCTCCTCTCATCTTCTGTCTGCTTGTGCGAGTTTCTGAACTTGACTGCTGCCTGTTTCTTCGCTGTTTCCTTAATTAGATATTAAGACAGACAATGTTGATTATGTTTAACCTCTCAACCTGTCGCCTGAGCAGCCCAACACAAACTACACTGGCACTCCCTTTTTAGACCCTCCAGAAAAACGCGATTCTGCAATCGCAGAATCTACCGCATAATCAGCAAAATGGCGAAGATTTTTAAAAGGCCGCATATTTATCAAAAGGCTGCATAATCCCCGCATTTTTCCACACAAAGTTGAGAAAAAAAAAAGTTAACTCGTCTTGACATGACGTCATCAGGTCATGCATCACAGAATGTAAACAACACTGTATAGAGTGAACGTGTGGAGCTCACACTAAAACACCAAGATGAAAAAATCTAATCCATCTAATTTACCGACGAACATTTCTACTAAAGACCGGGCAAAAATTGGGGGGAAACTATTCTGCACCCCGTGCAACTGTGTGTTGGAGCCTAAGAGAAAATCGACGGTGACGACCCACTTTGATTCATTCAAACATTCGAAAATGCTTTCTGCTGCTGCGGACAAGAAAGCCAAACAACGCACGTTCACCGAGGCATCAACCTCCAAAACCCTTTCGAGGGCTACAAGAAACGAGGTGAGTAGCCTACAAGATTGAAGCCGGTCAGATAACGAACGAGTAAATGAAAACAGAATGAGGCGTGTGCGTTCGTGCGTTCGTGCGTGCGTGCGTGCGTGCGTGTGTGTGTGTGAGAGTTATTAAAATAGCCCAATTGCTTTTACAATAAATAAACATTGAATGTGTTTAATTGAATAGGAAAGGGGTTTAACGTTAGTAGCA
>NW_011335012.1:0-1977 GCF_000735185.1 Notothenia coriiceps
AGCAGCGCGCGCATATTTCAGCAGCGGCGCAGCGCCGCTGCTGAAAACATATAGGGGAAACACTGGATATATATAGAGATATATATATATATCTGTGAGCCTCTCCGCTCACACAGGGTTCAAAGAGGGACGGAAAGAGGGTTTGGGTTGAACACAGGCGTGTATTAGCACCAAAACAAAGTACGCAGCACGGGTTGCAAAACGTTGCCCGTGTGGAACCTTCACAGGTCCTTTGGCGACCTTCCAGGATCCCGCCTACTGCAAGACAGACCAGAACCAGGTTACGACACTTTTATTCAGTGACTGATTTCCTGATTCCGATCAGCTGTCTGGCCTCCGGCCGAGCCACTCCCTTCACTCTAGCAGCCGGCGCCCGAACCACTTACCCCCACCGCCCGACTCAGGCCGGGATCCCGCCGGCCGCAAGCTGACTGCAACACAAAAGGGAGAGAGAAGTCAGGAGGAGAATACAGAAGCGGCTTACCACAGAGGGCTTTTTTAACCCTCTCAAACGCCAACTGACACCGATCCGTCCACTGGACCGGATCTGAAGCACCCTTTCGGGACAGGTCGGTCAGGGGACTAGTCAGCTCCGAAAATGACGGGATGAACCTCCTGTAGTAGCCGGCCAGCCCCATGAATCTCCTGACCTCTTTATTCGTCTTGGGTGCCAGACAGGCTGAAATGGCGGTTGTTTTCTCTATCTGTGGCCGCACCTGCCCGCCGCCCAAGTGGTACCCCAGATACCGTACCTCCCTCCGTCCAACCGCACACTTCTTCGGGTTGGCCGTGAGCCCCGCCTGCCTCAGGGACTCGAGCACTGCCCCCACCTGCTGCATATGCTGCTACCATGTCTCACGGTGAATGAACCATAAACGTTATCGTTTACTATCTCCGTCTTTATATGTAGATATGACTTTTTCTCCATTAATCTCCGTCACGTTGTTTCCATAGCAACAACAACTTCCTGTCAACTGCGCTAACTCTCCTTCAAAATAAAAGCATGTCCATACAAAATAGAAAGCCGAGCCGAATTACACTTAAGACATATACAACTGCAACGAAAGTAACAAACACAATGCAATATCCTTTTCAATTTCAACACAAATTGGGTTGTATACATTACAGCGTTTCCGCCAGGGGGGCGTCTTGCCGTCATTTGACGCCCTTATTCAGCTCGGGACGCCCCGAACTTGAGTCGAGGGCGTCCAAAAATATTAATAATTCGAGAGAAGATCGAGAGTTTTTATCGCTTGAAATAACGAAAAGGAAAAGGACATCCCTGTGCTGGAGGGGCAAAGGAGTCTGGTGGGATTATTTTCGGAGTATTGAAGATCGTTTCTCCGACATCGGCGGTGCCTGCTACAGGACAACACGGAATGGACGCGATGAGCCGTGCGAGTTGAGCACGCGCAGCAGCGAAACTGAGGCTCCGTGGTAAACTGTGGTAACATGAAGAGCACGTTTGGGAGCCGAAAGAGCTGGCGCTTTAACCTGTTAAACCCCAAGGTCCCCGCCGGCGGGTACTTTTATTTTTCATGACACTGTGTCTCAGGGGATCTTAATATTTAAGAAACTATTAATCTGTTATACCAGATTAACGGGAATAATCTCAGGAAACTGACGATACAAACAATTTTTACCAAAACAAAACACAAGTCTCATAAGAAGCATCTAAATGACCCCTGAGCGAAAAATGCTAACCTATTACTGCACCGATAATCACTCCTAGCTCCCTTATTAGTTATCCTAGGTGCACATCCAACACATCTTTTATGATCGCAAGGAGACACAGAATATAACGGTGCCCACTTCAACACTGAAAGATACAAACTTGCGACGTTATCAACAAAAACGTACATCAAAACAAGTGGCGCTAGGTAGCCCACAACGCTAACATGGCTTACCTTCGTCTTTGTCTGGTCTAAACTGGTCTTCAATGGCATTAAAACGATCAAAACGATGCTGTCGTTAATC
>NW_011335013.1:0-10322 GCF_000735185.1 Notothenia coriiceps
CACTCAAATAAATACAAAATATAAAAAATAAACATTAAGGTGCTGCATTTAAATTAACTGAAATAATCTGTACTTGAACTGTACTGTACTAGTACTCACCTAAGCAGCCAGCTTGACATTAGGACTTGCTTTTCATTGTATTTTCATGTTTTTTTAAGAAAAATGAACTTGTCCACATTGCTTGCCGAAAGGGCAGATCTGCTGGCACTAACAATATCTCCTGCTGTGGAGAACACCCACTCGCTAGGGACAGAGGTAGCAGATACAGCCAGGTAGCGCTTTGCTAACATGGCACTGAACTCTTTAATAATGCATTTAGGATATTATATAATATATATATAATAATATATAATATTTATATATTATATATTTATTAGGCATAAGGAATGTAGGCCTAGTTGACGGAGAATTTTTACTTTACACGACACTGTTCAACACTTCATTCTGCTTCACTCTTTAACTAAACAACCGCGGATGTCTTGAAAGAGTCTTTCGCTAAATATTTTTGAAGACATCCGCGTTCTTGTGACACGTAAATACTACGCTTCCTATGATTTGGTGCGGATTTCGTTCACACCAGCAATGAACCGCTCCAGAGTTCACTAGCAAGCGTTCCGAGACCGCCTATTTTAGCGGACCAGAGTCCGGTTGTTTAGTTCACTTCAGAGGTCTTGGATTGTGTTCACACCGACCCAAATGAACCGCACCAAGCGGCTAAACGCACCAGGGTTCGATTCAACCGGACTATACAAGGCAGGTGTGAACGCACGAGTCTCAACGCATTGTAGTTGTAGAAGTTAATAAATCCATTTATTTATTTTTTATTTTAGCTTTATTTAACCAGGATTTGTCTCATTGAGATTAAAAATCTCTTTTTCAAGAGAGTCCTGGCCCACAAATGGTTACAGCACAGTTACAGACAATTTGAAAACACACAATCACAACACAGTCATACACCAAGTTTATCCAAAGCATTTACAGACACTGTGGCTTGCTTCAAGGTCAGTTGAAAATGAGTTTAAGTTAAAGGGGTAAAACATGCAAAGCCGGTCCTTTTAAAGCCTTCTTAGCCACGCTAGCACCAATTATATAGATGGCAATGTTGGTGCGTGAGTCGATCCACCAACACTTACCGTAGGTCTCTAGACTGAAATATCCCAACACCTTTAGATGCGAGGACATACCATAAGTTCAGATATCCTGATAACTTTGACCTTTCCTCGTGTGGCACCATGATCCAGGTCCATTAGTTTATTTGTTTATGAGCAGAGCTAATAAAAAAAGTTGAATCTAAGGCACTGTCTACTACAAATCTTAGATTGAATTGTACTTTGAAATGTACATTTTGCACATAGTTTAGATTCCCTCTCTTTGGCGACAGTCTTAGCAACCAATGAAATGCATGATATTGGCCGTTTCCAGGTTAAGGCAGCCTACCAGGGCCCAGTGACACCCATACTTTCCATTCACTGATGTAAGCAACACATTTGGAGTAGCTTCAGATAAACAGCTCTCGTGAAACCTCTCAAGTGGTGGAAACAACTTGTTGGTCTCATGCATTAATTTAAGGAAGATGTTCAGTCTCCCATTTGTTCCATAGACCCTTTTGCCATTCCTCTTTAAGTAAAGCCAGAGCGGTGGTTGTTTAGATTGCATGCTTCATGTACTTCAGTATGTATAAATCTGTTTCCATTTATCCGCACTACTTTCTTTCTCTTCAGCTCAGACAAATATTTAGCATTTTAATTATTAAGGCCTCTTAATGTTTAAATGTGTTCCTTATATTCAGTCATTAATACTTAAAGTGTATCTTTGTCCGTTGTAGGACCTCATTTATTTCCAAGTTTTTCACATGCCACAAGTTAACTGTAGATACTAAGCTGATTATGTAGTAGCTGACTATCTAGGATCTTATCACACATCCAAAGGTCAGGTCGCGTCGCCTGTGTGTGTGTGTGTGTGTGTGTGTGTGTGTGTGTGTGTGTGTGTGTGTGTGTGTGTGTGTGTGTGTGTGATGCTAAGGTCTGCTGTGGGCATTCAATCTACCTGTGTGTTTGTTTTCCAGGACTGCTTGCTCAGCTTGTCCTGTCTCTCTGTTAGCTCTTGTTGTTAAAGCTCCAACTTTTCTTATCGCTTGAAAAACAATCTGTATCTCGTCCCTGTCTCAGCCCTGGCCTCAGAATCAATCCTCTGCCTGGGTCTGTACAAAAAGTCTCCAGTGTTTGTGAATGTGAGGACACGACAGCCACTGCATACATATTGAAAATACAGTATGATGTGTACTTTATGCTCATTAGCTTGCCTGGCATTTTCTTTTTTATGTTTAAGGCTTTGCTTCAGGGAAACTACAGAGCAAGACGGTGCGTGGATAGAAAGGGAGTGCATGTATTTTCTTTTCATGGAAAGTGTGTGAGTTCACTAGAGAGTTCACAGCGGGGCAGAATTGAGGGTCAGAGAAGTTCAGCAGCTCATGTGCTCGTGTTGTCACAGCCGTCTGTCGGAGAAACATTTCTCCGTTTCAACAAGAGAGGAATGCCTAAGAGTATCTGTTTGTTTTTTAAATTAGGTTGATCTTATATAGTAGGCTATATTTATTTTGGCTGTCAAAAAATGCAGTCAGTAAATGGATCCTTCTTGGGGAATTGTTGTACTAAACAGCTTTAAGTCTCCCCCATCTCTCTTAGGTATGAGCTGTCTTTGGCTCTTTTCTGCTGTAACATTGTAAATGTCCCCTCCGTGGGACTAATAAAGGTATTCTGATCCTGATTCTGAATAACCATTTGTATCTCCTAAATCCCAGCTGTGAAGAATACAACCTGGGGCTTTTCCCAATTGATGATTTAATGTTGTCAGCCAGGCGGAGAGATTAGGCGTGTGTGTTGGTGGGATCATGTGAGCGTTGGGCAGAGATGCTGTTTGGGATCAGGACAATGCCCTCCCCCATCCTCCCTCAGTCCCCTCCATCCATCCATCGCTCCCTTCCTTCCTATCCCGCTCTGTCCCCTTCTCTTCGTCCCCTTCTCTTCGGCCTCCCAGCTTCTTGACAGCTGGCCCGCTGAGCTGCAGATACTTACCCGCGGATAAAAGGATTTGCTGACACAATTGATCAGACATCAACCTCATTTAGCACAGAAATGAATGTTTGAAGGGTGCCGATTTTGCGTCTGTGTGCATGGAATACTTGTGGGTTTTTAATGTAAACGACGACGAGTGTGTGTGCATGTAAGAGTCCATGTCTGGCGCTCTGGAGCTGGTTTGGCAGTAAAGAGATTTCTTAATTACGTGTTTGCTTTATCTAATAAGCTTTCCATCTTATTACCTCATTAGCTCTCTGGCACTTGGACACTGTTGGCGCTAAATATGAAGATTACAGCATGCACTAATACCACAGACACACAAATAAAGTATTAAACATATCAATGCCTGCATGCGCTGAGGATCCAGCTTATTAGGGACTAATCTGATGGATATTGAGGCTTGTTTTGTTGTTCAGGAGTCAATCACTCGCCCCTCCCACACACCAGTAAACACTCCCAGCGCTGGTCTGCTCTCCAGACAGCAGATATTATTAGCTAGTGGGCCACGAGCTTATTGAATTACCACACAGTGAAGTGGTCCATCCAGCCACTAATTACCAGAGAGGGATTTAGAGGGTTTGTGGTCTGTGAAGTTTCTGTAAACCTGTTGATCATCACATCAGTGGGATACAGCGGTGGCTTAGTCTGCTTCAAATGTGAGAATGAAATGTATTTGACCAACATAAAAATAATCTGTAGCATCCAGCAGCTGTTTGGTGATGTTGATGGTGAAGGTTAAGATGATTTGGCATTGGTTCTTCCGCCAACAGGAAGTCAGATTTAAAGAGGACATAATATGCACATTTAGTATTTTCTCCTATTTGTATTTAGTGTCTCTCCTGGGACATGTCTCCATGCTTTCATGTTCAAAAAGCTCTTTATTTTTCTCATACTGCCTGTGCTGCAGCACCTCTTTTCACCCTCTGTCTGAAACCAGAGCCCAGTCTGCTCTGATTGGTTAGCTGGCCGGTTCTGTTGTGAGACACCCCTTTAACCTATCTGGTACACTGTGTTGGAGTGCAAGCCGATAGAAGCGTTAGTGTTCCAAAGTGATGTCATTATGTTACGGAAGTAAACCAAAAAGTCCAATGGAGGCATTTCAGGCAGGGGGGGGCAGTGTGGGAGAGAAACTGCCAATCACCCTCCATTAGGGCTGCTCAATTATTCGTATTTTAATCGCGATTACGATTATGGCTTGCAACGATTACGAAAACAACGTAATCTAAATAAAACGATAATTTTTTTATTATTATTACTTTTTTTTTTTTTTTTTTTTAAATGATTTTTTTTTTTGGGGTTTTTCAGTTGAATTATACTTAAAGTTCAGGGTAATCAACTGTTTAAAACATACTGTTCAAATTTTTTTTCTCCAATAAATGGATGTTTTCAAAGTCAATGAATAATTGCATTTAATAATCGCAATTACAATTGTTGACCCAAATAATCGAGGTTGTGATTTTTGCCATAATCGAGCAGCCCTACCCTCTGTCGTTTTAAAGCTATATCACAGTATATATTTTGCATTTTGTCCAGTACTGTTTGTGGCGCCATTTTGTCCTTGCTCCATGTGTGTCAGTTTACATGTATCAGTATGTGGAGCACTGGATATATATAGTTTATATCATATATCCAGATATAAATATACTGTAGTTCGTGCACTGATGTCACCAACTCTTGTTTATTTGATATGTCTATGTTCACATTAGGACTCAACCCTTAACTGAATCAACAAACTTGCCTCCAACAGATCAACCTTATCAAACAAGTTTATCTAAAACAAATTCAGGACCATATCAGATGTGAGCCAACACATGAAAGCAAATATGCTGATGTAATTCTTTCTTTTAAAAGTATTTGCAACATTTACTGCAGCTTTGGTTACTGCAACAGTTTATCACAAGTAGTGTAAATCATTCATTCAATTTATCAATCTTGGAGGTCTGCTGTGTGACACGAGGCGCCGGTGCTTCACTTTGTCGGCTGTGTGTGGACCCGGTGGAGTCGTTTCTGAGAACCATCAGTGTCACTCAGGTCTCCTGCAGATAGGAGCTTTTGTAAACTTGGTTCAGGAGTTTGGCAACAGGCGACCTTTGATTTGCGACGCCGGCGGTCAAAGGTGCCCTTCACTGCTCCGTCTGTTTGTTTTCTCTCAAATAGATGCAGCAAGTTCAAACAGACACTGGGAGAGAAAGGCATGGAGCTAAATCTGTGTGTCTTGATCCTTCTAGGGCCTAGGCAGTCTATGAACAGCATCCTTTTAAAGCTTTTAAACATACCTTCCTCTGCTGTGTGACGTGTGATATGCCTGTACATGTCAGAGGCTCCATTGTGTGGAGCTGATTTACATAGAATAGAGAGGCGACAGCCGGTTGAGGCGGGTCATATGAGGATAGGCCCCTTTGAGCCACTCTGGGCCGATGTATGCTTCCACCATGTTGGCCTCCTTCTACACACACATGCAGACACACACACTCCTCTCTCAAAGCATGCTCAACTCGCTGGCTATTTCTTCTCAGGCATCCCACCAGCTGACTGTGCATGTGCTTTGAGCTCTCCTGTGTAGAGCAGCTTCATAAGACCATCAAGTCTGGACAAACTAATGCAGCCTTCTTTGGCTTTGTCTCCAACTTGCACGTTATGATTTATAGCTTTAAAATAGGAACTCCTGACTGTTATTTTATTATTGATCTGTTTGGTCCTTTTAAATCGGCTAATATAGAACATTCCTTTAATAGTCCTTTGAGCTCATGGTATGGTACCAACAGCGCAAATGTTGAATTGACAATGCTATAAAACATCAGGGAAAAAATGTCTACACAAAAGCTGGAATAAACGTTTAGAGAGGTAAATTGTTGTCAATAAATCAACGAACAATGTTCAACTTGTATATTAATGATCTTTTTACCTCAGTTTTTAAGTTTGCTCGTTACTAGAAGGATACAAATGTATGCATATTTGGGAGCAGAGCATGTTGAAACAACATCTGGACTTGATTGTGTGAGTGTTTGTCTTTGCATTTTTAGTTAGTGATTTTGGGCTCATCCTGTTTTCAAGCTTACGAGAAAAATGCACGTTGTCACTACCACAAGCAAGAATATAAGTACTCAAGTGAGTTTGGTTTAAAAAAAAAAATGCTTGTCCTCCTATCTTTCTCTCCAACAACCTTTATCTTGTCATCTTTCCCGTCCGACCTGTTCAATCATAATACTTATCGGTATCCGCGGCGGCACGTTGGGAACATTTTGGCTGGAGTGACGATACCCTTGTTACTATATCTCCCACTCAGCACTTCCAGAATAGAATAGATCTTTACGAGCCCTGGAGAGAATTTGTCATGCACATAAAGAGAGGGGTCAGTGCACAAAATCAGACACAGTACATGCTGCACTGTCCTCATCCATTACATAAGCTCGATATTTAGGTGAATCCGCTTCTCCAAAAAGCTGAGGATAAACTCCCGCTATTGTAGAATTTAAATCCAGGCAGTCATTTTTAAGAGTTTGGTGGGTTTAAATTGTATTTTACTACAAAAGTGTGTGTCCAGTAAGCTCCGTAGGAGAGAGTGGGAGGCCCAGATACATATTTGACTGCCAGGGTTCACTAATGGAGAGTTGGAGAAAGGGGGCGAACGAGAGGGGGGGATGTAGGCTATAGTCTCCGTGCTAAACAGGAAGTTACACAACATCTGTTCCTTGGCATGGTAGAGAGGGAGTGAATGGCCAGCTGTGTGTTATACACTGTGTCCCCGTGTAAAAAAAAGTGCTACATCCAGGCAGACAATTTGACATTCCTCTCTGTTTCCCAATTCCTTGAAATGTGAAGGCATCTTGCATTGCTCAAACTTTCCATTTCCCTAAAATAGAACCTATGCTTCTCCTATCGAGTGCAGACGAAACTAATGGCTGCTGCTAATCACTGGCAGAGGTTATGCCTCACAGCAACATTTCAAAACTATTGCCACGCATTTAGCAAGTCTTGCAAAAATGCCCGTAAACTGAAGGCAAAGGCACAAACAGTCAGAACGATATATTGTGGACACAAGCAATTATTTGACAGACGCAGACACATCCATGCAAACAAACTATAAGATATGTTCCTGGTAGTGCCTGAGGGCGAGTCAACGTGTTTTCATCTCACAGTGACAAATGGCTACCTTATTTGTGTCTTTATTGTGAAACAACTTTCTCAAAAGGATTATAAAAGCAGGAATGACACCATGTAAATGTACAATTAATATAAAGAAAAGAGTATAGTAAGCAGTCAAATGCATTTTTCACACTGTATGAACTCTTCCTGGTGTGTCTCCACCAGTCTTTATCTTTACAAGTTCAAACTCAGACACGTGGGAAAGTACATTCACTACTGTGGATATCCAAACTAGTAAAACTAGTTCCTCCGCACATGACTGCATCACCAGGAGTTAGAGCTCCAGCCAACAGCATAGGTCTAATTATAGAAATATGGATGTTTTATGATGAGAAAATGATAGAGCTGAGGTTAAAAAGGACTGTCTTTGATTAGAGGTTACATTACGCAATCATTACAAAAATCAAGCCTTTTTAGGATTTCATTCCCGTGTAATGAGTGACGGCCCGTCCACACAGCAGCGTTAAAAAAATCTTCCAACGCTTCTGCCCATTTACTTTGAATGGGGTGACGTCACGTTGCCTCGCTTTTCGCCGAACTGCATTGTGGAGAAGCAAAGCGAAGATTTCCAGGATTTTCAGGATTCAAAAGTTGAGCAATGTTCAACTTTTGAAGCTGAGCTGGAAGCGTCAGCCAATCAAATCCCGTTTATGCTAATCTGACAGTACAAGCGCTAGCCAATCAAACCACGTGTAAACTGGGAGAAACATACCGCAGTTCATTTCCTCATATTCCAAACGAGAAATTACGGTAGCAAATCACCCGGTTCTTTACGACCAGTAACTATTTACCGGGATACAAACCGAAGGAACCAGGCATGGAGGGAGGTGGCAGAGACAGTGGGTGAAACTGGTAGGTTTTCGCCTGTTTGGGGAGTTTATATATACAGTATATATATATTGCTCTCATAAAATCCCCGCGGTTTTTTGCTTTGTATGTCGGGGGCGGGATATTCATGTGATTGGTTGTTGGTCGCGTTGCTCGCAAAAAATCCCCACGCTTTCAGACACGCCCACCTCCAAGATTTTCAAGATTTTTTTAACGCTGCTGTGTGGACGGGCCGTGAGTCCAAAGCTCTCTTCATTAGACTGGGAATGGCAACAGGGAATCTTTGCTAATATATCATGGATTTTCAATAGGCATTGAACTGCATTTCTGTTAGAAAGATCATTTATGGCAACATTAACAAGGTCTTTTTTGCAGAGGTATACTTGTTATGTTAATAAAGATGATAAAGTGAGTGTTTTAATGGTTATATCAGTTTATGTATTGCTGAAAAATAAGAACATGAATTTAGTTTGCATCTTTACAGTAAACAAAACACAGGTGCTGTTCATCGCGTGCCATGCTACTTACACACACAAAAATAATTTGACATTTAACTGAGGACATCAGCGTTGGGCCCAGTATCACACTGTGTATCAGAGTGTGTGTGTGGAGGGTGCACTGACACAGAAGCAGAGGCGTATTCATTTTCTGAGCATTCACATTAGTCCAAAAAATGTGCATATGGTGGCATGTCACTCTTCATCAGTGACATTTTGCTCAAAGAAAAAACGTTTTATTCATATCTTTGACTCACCGTCATTAGCCCAGGGAGGTGCTGCTTTGTTTTTCAAATCAGTCTACATCCCAACACCAGCATTTACAGCCTGTGGCGTTTGTGTGTGTGATTGAGTGTACGATGCGTACCGTACATTTTGTTCCTTAGGCGCCAGAATGTATGTATATGTTGGTATTTGTTGATGATGACTGAATGTCCTCGTAACTATAGCACATGCATGATGTTGCACACCATGGCGGCCTGTTACTCAGTTGACTGACAGCTTTCCTAAGCAAGTCATCCATGTAAATGCCAGCCTGTCAGTTTAAATCAATGGATGCAAAGCAAAGTCAGCACCCTCTGACCAAAATCTAGACGGGCTTCACTCACATGTTGCCATAGTTACACCTCACTGACTGACCTATGGCTCTGGTAATCTACAATATATTTCAGGTTCTCTGATATGTCAATTCATATGGTACCGCTCTACTTCTGTCACTATTATCAGAATATTTTACTGGTCTTTTCAACGTGTCATTTTAAAAATAAATGCCTGTTTGCTTTGTGTCTTTTGGATGTATATATATAAGGTTTCTGTTAGTTAACACTTTTGTTAATGTAAACTTTATAAGGTGATAATATGTCATGCCCAGGCCATATTTCAGCCACCTTGCTGAACTGCTGCTACTGCCGGTCCTTTCTTTCTATATTTAGATTGCCTTTTATAATGTCCATCAGTGTTTTGTGGTCACGTGACTTGAATTTTGAATTGAGTCGTCCCTTATAGATACTATCTCTTTCCGTATCAGTGATTGAAATTCCGGCTCTTCTTAGTGAGCCGGATCATTTGGCTCGGCTCACTAAGAAGAGCTTTTTTTTTTGTATTTTTATTTGGGCAATACATAATATACAAAAGTTACATTTAATAATAAACAAAACACACAATGCATAAATATATAATATCTTAATTTTACCACAGTTTACCACGGAGCCTCAGTTTCGCCGCTGCGAGGCTCCGGCGCTCGCAGTTTACGCGCGTGCTCCACTAGCACCCCCCGTCAAGGCTCGCCGGCAGCACGCTTTCCGTCACAGGAACACACTTTGCTGGCGGCGAAAATACTGAATATACTCTTCCAATATCAGAGTAGCACATGATAACAAAGGCCCTACGTAGTTGTGTACATGACAGGATGTATGATTACCTAGAAGAGCGTCAGGACTGATTTAGGCATATGATAGCTCTGTGATTAACATGATGATTCAGCCTCTATGGAGATGGACATATGACAAGCATGATCATTTCTAACGTGGGCCTTAGCTTATCTGAACTAAACATTGCTTTGAACCGGTAGGCTATACATGTATCTTGTGACTGAGTAACTCCCTCTCTTGTATATCAGCATGTGAAGGACACTGTTCAGGAACTAGTTGTACCAAATGCTCTGTATGTGATGACTACTTCCATTCTTGAGAGGATCATAAATACATGTTTCCTGATATTGAAGCTCAAGCCGATGACGAGTGATATTTTTCTAACAGTAATCATTTCTGCTTTC
>NW_011335014.1:0-1590 GCF_000735185.1 Notothenia coriiceps
TTGGTGTTAGACTTGTGTTCTGCTTAGGTACAAATCTCTCAATCTCTCTCTATCTATCTATAACTATCTATCGATCCATCTGTAATGTTCTGTTCAATGAACATATAATTGTCTACATAAACAGACGACGCGGACTACTTCTCTCATTCCGAGTGTCCATCTTTATTCAACTGGCACGTAACCTGCACACATGCATTACGTCCTCAACGTGAGCTCAGTCATCCAAGATCTTGTATTCTCCAAGATGTTACACTATCTATAACTATCTATCTATCTATCTCTCTATCCATCTATCAATATATCTATCTATCTCTCTCTCTATCTATAAGGAACCGCAGTAGACAAAAGGCGTTGCTATAGCAACACGTCATGTTTACGCAACATTTTCTATGAGGTAAATATTACACGCTGGCGGATATAATAAATGGCATTTTTTTGGGCGATTTTTTCAATCTGACTTCATATTGACAATTTTTAACAACAGAGGGTGCTACGTAACACACTTTCAGGAAAAGTCACGGACTGGGAGACTTTAATATGTTATTGAACAAAAGTTACACACAATTAAAAAAACAGCTGTGGGTAAAATTTACCCGTTGGCGGTTCTGGTGTTAAAAATAAAAAATCCTAATAAACATGTTTCTTGAATTGATATTATGATATGACTAACAACCTTTTTCCTTCAGCCCTGTTTTTACTGATAAACCACTCATAATTGAAATAGGTTTTCACATGAACAATTATACAGAAGACAGCACATTATATATCGACATACATGAAGCTTCTGGTATGTTGCAACTGATAAACCACATGAAAAAGTGAAGACACAGTATAGCCATAACATACTTTAAATTACTTTTATTTATGTAATGTTGTGAGTGAAGTGTGTGCAGTGATGAGTGTAAACAAATGTAGTGTGGATCAGTATGTGTGAATAACAACAAAAAAAATTAGTCGTCTTCCTGCCTCTTAAATTGCTTTATGTACAATAAATCGGACTCTTGCCCTCTTTGCATCCGACAGCCTTCTAATGGACGGCAAGAGGCTCCGAAAGAAAGACTCGTCCTCGTCTTCCACCACCACTGGTGGGGGTGGTGGAGTCAGACCAGTCAGACACAATGGCCCAATTGCTGACAGCAACCCTTTCTCAAAGGGCGACATCTCCCTTTCCCTTTCCCCCGGTCCTCAACACTATCCTGCCCTGTTTGCCCTGCCTCGGCTTGCTGGCTGCTGCCTTGCTGGCTGCTGCCTTGCTGGCTGCTGGCTTGCTGGCTGCTGCCTTGCTGGCTGCTGGCTTGCTGGCTGCTGCCTTGCTGGCTGCTGGCTGGCTGACTATCGAGCTGGCTCTCTTCCTCTGGCAGCAGGGGGTCAGGAGTAGCACAGGTGGATGGAGGCAGGGTTTGCCGGGGGACATTGCTGGACGTCTCACGGTCAGTGAGAAATGGGTTTAAAATGTTTATGCAACATTCCATGCTAGCTATATATACTGTCTATGCCTGCTAGCTGTCCATTCAATGTTAAAACGAGGTACACTGGATATAAACTCCCCAAACAGGCGAAAATCTACCAGTTTCACCCTCTATATCTGCC
>NW_011335015.1:0-1805 GCF_000735185.1 Notothenia coriiceps
CGTCACTTCTTCTTCTTCTGCTTTGGGTTTACTGGCAGGCCGCAAACAACTTCACGGCGTATACTGCCGCCCGAAGTCCCCGACCGGAAGCCCCCGGAGTTGGGGAACTGGCTTCAGTAGAAGCTGCTGGGAGTCCCAGCAGCTTCTACTTAAGCCTTCCGAGTAAATCGCCAGAACGCCGACACCTCCTCATCTCCACCGCTCACACGTTTTATTTTGTGTTGACATAAATTAGTCTCTCTGCGTTTCTGCGCTGGGCTAATGCTAATAATGCTAATAATGCTAATAATGCTAATGCGAGGATAATAAAATGGCGGCTTCACAAAACTTTTATGGAGTTTTACGGGGCGTGGTTTGCAATCCGCCCAGCTAATCAGAAATAGGAACCTCCCACGAAAGTACCCGCTCTCTAGCAGGGACGGAGAAGGGGGTAAAAAGGTTCTCATGAACTCATTTTAGTTCCGGCTCTTTTTGGTGTGAACGCGACATTTCGGAACTATATCGGAACTAAAGTGGGAAAAGCACTGCGGTGTGAACGCGCCTCATGTGATAGTCATGTATGCTAGGAAGGGCATGAGCATGAGCCTGACCTTAAAGAAGTTGAAAGGGGAGGAAGCTGAATTGGATTGTTAATTACCAACACCTTTTTATGAAAAGATCCAGTGAGATTTGTTTATTTGGAGCACCATGCCTGATCCATATTCATCCTCACTTTTATTTTAGGTTGTGGAGCTGAAGGGCACCTTGTTGTTGCTGTTGTTGACGGAGGGATGAGTTTATTTTCATCTTCTCTGCTTTTATTCTCCCATACGACATATCATGCTGTCGAGATGCAGGATCCTTCTGAACCTGCTTCACATGCAGTCTACTATTAACATGTCAATTCTTGTTATATCATTTAGAGTCAGTAATGTTTGTGTTTATCAAGTGGACACTGCTTTAGTTGCTATGGTATAATAATGATAATTTTTTTGTATTATTGTTTTATACATTTGAAATAAATCAAATCAAATCAGAATACTTTATTTATATGCCGGGGGAATTTGGGTTTTGTGACAGTTTCTCCATACATGCCTAAATAAGAGACAACACAACGGAATACAATTAAAGTAAAAAGTCCACATTTGACCTTGAGTACATGTCACAATATATACACAATGTCAATCTTCAGGTCATTTAGATTTAAGACTCTCCAACCCTTTCCGAAGGCCTCTGAATTAAAATAAAGACGACAATCCTCTGTTGAAGTTCTCTTAACACTGAAGTTAGAACAACCTGTACTCAGGGGAGTATTCAAATCGAGAAACTCTCTTGCCTCTCTCTTCCCTCTCTCTCTTCCCTCCCCCCTCTCTCCCCATGTTTGCCCACATGGACCTGCCTGTGTGTCCCTGCTCTGACGGCCTGATGTGCTTCTGGTTAGATTTCATTTATCTGGTTTCTTTCTGGGGAGAGGCAGATGTGATGTTTTTGGAGCCAGATGTGAGGCGGCACATGTTTCCCCAGTGAGGAGCCGCTGCCATGTGTGGCTGACTGTCAGCTTGGCTCTGCTTCAGGAGGTGTGTGTGTGTGTGTGTGTGTGTGTGTGTGTGTGTGTGTGTGTGTCTTAGTCTGAATATGTGATGTGTATCTACTATGTGTACAAACATGTCTGAAGTTTATGCAGCACTGTCTGCAACACTTGACAACAATTCTACATTCAGCACAACATTGTGTGATATCAGTGGATTCTCAAATGTCCACACACACACACACACACACACACACACACACACACACACACACACACACACACACACACACACACA
>NW_011335016.1:0-1311 GCF_000735185.1 Notothenia coriiceps
GCGGCGCCAGAGTATTTGTGTTGGGTAATCTATGGTAGGGCTAACCCATACAGTGGTGGGGCTCAAGTCAGTATTTGCAATGTAATTACATACACGCCCCCCTTGACAGTGAAACGCCACGCGTGAGGCTTAGATTATTTCCCTGTCTCAATCCAAATTGAACTGGATGAAATAAAAAGGCGTCCTGGAGCCAATCCTGCAATTTTCCCACAGGTGAAAGAGTTGAAAACCCAACCCCTGCAGGGGGGTCTGGGGGGATTCTCCCCCAGGAGATTTTTGAAATACTAACATAAAATACACATTCTGGTACTCTCTTGAGAAGAAAATAAATAAATCTATTACTACACGACATATTTAAAAAAATGAATGCCATTTAACTTTTTTGTTACTTTGTTCTGAAAGCTGAACCTGCTGCTCCTCACAGAGAGAAGAGGGAAGAGACTGTGTGAATGAATTTACTTTGTGGATAAGGGCGGATAGCCCGCATTGTTCTGTGTGTCAAAATGAAAGACAGCCCACACACCTATCAATCATCAAACCGTGGGGTCTTATTTCATTACGTGTTGATTTCTATCAACAGGATGTATGTAGAGATGTACTACAGCAAAAGTATTCTTCGTCGGGACTTCCTGTAAAAACACCACACCGTTATCTTGATTCTGATTGGCCAGAAGACATTATCAAAGATGTTCTATTGAGAAGACGATCACTACGTGACAAAAGTTTTCAAAACCCTTTATAGTCTTCGGTATTCTTGTTTTTGGCGTGAATAGTTTTGGCAGCGTGAGATTGAGAGTGAAAGCGTGTGTCACACGCCAGATGCGTGAGAGTTGGCAACCCTGATCATACTGTAGCGGTTAGCTGCTAACAGTTAATATCATACTGTATCGGTTAGCGGCTAAAATCTAAAGTTAACATTATACTGTAGCGGTCAGCAGCTAACAGCTAAAGTTAGCATCATACTGTAGCAGTTAGTGGCTAACAGCTAAAGTTAGCATCATACTGTAACAGTATTAGTCAACAGGTGTGTCGGCTGAATACCTGCAAACATCTTGGTAGGACATTGTTGAGATCTCCATATCAGGTTGAATACTTAAAACGAAAGTTAGTTATAATCAAATATAGTCAATTATATTCTTGTATAACCCACAATGAAAATGCTTCATATTTTATGATTTTCTATATTTACAGTATTAACAAAAAACAGTGGTTTGTTAAATTGAGTGTGAGGCCTATAATGGTTTATGGGTGTCACTGATAAGAGACGAGGCAGTTTCTTCCCTCTCCCCTCACACAGCAGTGCACAGCTGT
>NW_011335017.1:0-3415 GCF_000735185.1 Notothenia coriiceps
AACATAACATCAGAAGAAAATGTTTTTTATGTAGACTTAAATAAGCAAAAACAGTGCTAAGAGTCTATGCTAGCAGCTAGTTGAGGCTAGCGCAATCATTAGCTAATTGCTAATGTCAGTCAGCTAACATGGTCACACTAAAACGTTTTTTTTAAATGACCTTCCAATGTTTAAAAAAAAGACATTGAACACCAGGTCACAAAAACATTTTGTAACATTTAGCTTATAAGAAATAAGAAATAAGTCTACCGCAAGCCGGCTAGTATAGGCTACTTTGGCAAAGTGGTGCGTTTGGCGCAATGCTAATGTAAATAAGCTAACAATTCGTAATTCTGCTTTAAAATAAAACTCTGACATGTGCATACTGTATGTAAACAACCATCATTGCATCAAGAAAAACATTTTTTTGCAACATTGAATATGACTAAAATATGTAGAGTAGACACTTCAGCATGCAGCTCTTTGAGGCTATTAGGCTAAGCTATTAGGTAAATGCTAATATCAGTAAGCTAACAATCATGCCATAAAAACAAATCAAAAGTTATTTCAAATAAACCCTGAGGGAAACATGAACATCTGTACCAAATGTCATGGCAATACATTACAAATATTTGATGAGATATTTGAGCCTTGAGTTCAGTGTTGGATCAGATCCATGTTATCGTGGCTAAAAAAAGCCTTTAAATGTATCATTTATATTCTAAGTGCTAATGAGTTTTTCCATTCTGTCATTTTAAAACCCAGCCGTGCTAAAATAAAACTCCATCCGACCCATAAAGCAGGAACTTGAAATTGGCCAGCTGACAAAGACTGCAAATGCTGGCTTATTAGAACGCATCAATTAACTCATTATAATTAGCCACTGAAATGGGTGTAATTATTCTGGTGGCACACTCCAGGCTGCACAGTTTGATACGAGTTTACTTCAACATCGTACCATTCAGCAGAATCCCAGAATACCCTTAGAGGAGTCAGCGGAGAAAGTCGGGTCATGTGAAGAGCCGGTACATCGGGCCCGGTCTGGAAACTTACCAAAGTATTCCAGTCATGTCGGAAGGGGGAATTCTTAAATAGTTGTTAAAGCTGAGCCATGTATGGGATGCTGAGCAGAACGACCAGGATAAAGCAGCAGAGTTGTACATGTGTTTGGGTTTGTGGTTAAACACCATCAGAGGCCAAAGGGAGGAATGGGAGGAGAGTTTTCCTAAGTTATGATGCAGCAAAGGGTAAAAGCTGGGTCTATATGATCTGACTAAAATACCTTTAGTTATACATCCTAAAAGAACATTTCACCACAATATTATCATGTGTGCATCAGTTACTCTTCAAGAGTTACCGTGAATTGCTGAAAAATGCCTCCACAGTGAATGAAAAATCCTAAAAACGAAGAAAAGTGTTGATGAATTGAAAGTAATTTGCGAAGATTTATCATCCTTACTTCATAAATTTAACCCGTTTTCACTAAAACACAACTTCATAAACAACCTCATGCTTGCACACACGTTCTATTAAACTACTGTAAATAACATTACATTTCTGGGGAAGAAAAGTATAATTCACTTTAGTATTAATAACAAAATATATGCAAGACATTAAGGTACAGTAAAAACAATGCAAGCAAAGTACATTTTAAAAGTATTTATGGCTGATAAAATGTGTGATAAATATACGGAAGGTATTTAACGTACATTGTTAGTGTCCAAAGGGTTTTAAATAATGTGTTTGGTAAAAAAAAATGTATGCTTGCTTCATGAATTAAAGGTGACATTTGATTTGAGTAACATATACAAATGATCATTTTGTGAAGTAAATTAAGCGACAAAGGAGAATAACTGGGGAACAGCTGGTTTTTCAACCATACGTGTACATATAAAATACTTGTCAAACTGAAATCTTATGTAACTCAGACGGTGCGTTTGCTTCCCCTGCTCCTCTGGTGGAAGTCCTTGAGTCTTGTGGTTGTTCTGAGTCTGACCTACACAGAGTGGAAGGGCGTCGTTGCAGAAAACACACAGTTAACCTTCCCTGAATAAATACAGATAAAAGAAAGCCTATTGTGCTGGAAGCCTGGGGTTTGATTCTGTTGAAATGGGACAAGGAGAGCATGCTCAAGCTGTTTGATAAATATATACAATACATGTGATTTTCGCTTTTAATTCAGATTTATTGTACATATACGTCCGGCAGTGGCTCAGTCAGTAGGGGCTTGGACTGTGAGCCGTAGGGTCGCCGGTTCAAGTCCCCGACCAGACCTAAAAATATGGAGTGTGGACTGCTTGGAGAGGTCCCAGTTCACCTCCTGGGCCCTGCCGTGGTGCCATTGAGCAAGGCACCAGACACCCCCCTTCCCCCCTCACTCCCCGGGCACTGTACAATAGCTGCCCACTGCTCCTAGTACGACTCCTGGTACTAGGATGGGTTAAAAGCAGAGAACTCATGTCACCGTGTGCTCTGCATGTGAGACCATTAAAGAGGGTCTTATCCCTCCATATTCTATTTATATATATTTGAACTTTTTCCACCAAATATTATACTATATTATGTTTCTTGTGCATATTATGTATGGTACTTTTTCATATGTCTATTGTATTTGTTCTTTTTTATATTTAGGTGTTGTTTATATTATTTTCCTTCTTTTTTGTATTTATATTTCTTCGTTCCTTTTCATTATTTACTTTATTTTTGTACCTAATATATATGTAATATTTCGTACATTCAGAGTTTCAGATTGTGGTCTTTCTTTCTTGAACATATTATTTGAAGTAATTTTATTTTATTCCAATCTTTACCAAAGCTAATTGGTTAAGCTAAGCAACAAATAATTAACCCCTTAGACCCCCTTGTGTCAAACTCAAGGCCCGGGGGCCAAATCAGGCCCTTGGTGGATTTAATTTTGGCCCGCAGGATAATTTCTAATTCCTATTAGATCTGGCCCTCCGGTATATTGCACGCACAGCTTCACTCCATCCTGAGGGTCTCCTCAGCTCAGAGCCTGAGCCCAAACATTGATGACCTTGCCCCAAAAAAGAGATGCCAAGTATCTGAACTAGCATCACAGAGCAGCACACTGAGTTTCATGGATGTTTCCTTCTGCACTTTCTCTCTCACGACAACAGGGCATGTTTGGTTTCCTCTTTGAGGGAAATAGTTTTGTTGGAGCTGTTGTTGGCCTGTGGGAAAATGTAATCATAAGAAATGACTCTGGAAAAGCTGCAGATAGAGCCATAAGAAATGAATGCAACTGATTATTTAATGTTTAATGTTGTTTTTATAGGCAATAATTGAAGCTTTGTTAGTTCCAGGTTTAATATGTGCAATAAGTTCATTTCAATAAGTTCTGCAAGAAACATTGAACCAGTCCGGCCCTCCACTAGTACCCATTTTGTAATGTTGGCCCACTGTGTGATTGAGTTTG
>NW_011335018.1:0-2344 GCF_000735185.1 Notothenia coriiceps
AAACCAGGCCAAAAGAAATACCTCAACAGGTAACCACATGTTTTACGGACACCCAGATGTCCTGACTGCCCATGCACTTTTCTGAGGACGTCCTCACGAAACCTGACAGGAACCACAATCTGACACACTGGCCCACCAATGAAGCCCTTCCCACGTGACCACCACTTTCTGACCAGCAATCCCCCTTGCAGCTGACAACCACTGGTGACACCATTTCCATCCTCGGTGGAGCGAACCGCCTCAAAAAATGGACTGAGGGAGACATCCGCTTTCTGCTCCATCACCAACTCACTGCGGGATACCGACAACAAGTCAGGAATAAGCACAGAATCTCTCGCACTGACCTCTTCACCCTGCTCAGATTCCTCCTGTGCACGGCTCACAGCCTGTGTCACAGAACAAGCCACAAACACTGCAGGAGAGCACTTGGCACTCTCCTCTGCGTTAACAATCACAGTAGGTGAAGATGACTTCATGGTAGGCGGTGGACCCTCAGCCCACACACGGCTGCCAGCCAGGGCGTTACCCAGGATAACATCCACACCACCAATTGG
This sequence comes from Notothenia coriiceps, assembly GCF_000735185.1. Lineage (NCBI taxonomy): Eukaryota > Metazoa > Chordata > Actinopteri > Perciformes > Nototheniidae > Notothenia > Notothenia coriiceps. The sequence continues at coordinate 555 of NW_011335018.1, forward strand.
CATTACAGAACGGACCCCCATGGCGACCTCACTCTGCACCAGACCTGAGTTAAGCAAAACAGAATGCAGAGGAACAGGCACAACATTCATTCTCATACCTCGCATCCGGACAAAATCCCCAGTTCCAGATTTGTCCGAAAATGGTAACACAGAGCTCAGAATGTATGAGTCATACGATGCAGTGTCTCTCGAAATCTTTACCGGCACGCTGATATCACTTCCCACCAATGACACGTATCCGGTTGACAGAAATGCAGAAAACAGTGGGTCCTTCCACCCGCATCACTCTTTCATCTGCTGACAGGGAGAGATGACAGGTAACGGCACCACAGACACAGCACAAGCAGCAGAGTTAAACTGGCCTACACAGTTCCCCCTTTTAGCCTTAGCTTTTGGACAGTCAACCTTCCAGTGCCCTCTCTCCCTGCAGAAATGACAGAATTCCGAATCACCCTGTGGCTGACCTCGCATCTCACGCTCACCCCAGTGCGGATTAGCTCTCTCTTCCCATCTACCTCCTGCACAATACATACCAGCTTTATCCTGGACCCTGAAGTCGTGACCACCCCTGTGCGTTAGCACATAGTCATCTGCCAGAGCAGCAGCCTCTGCAGCAGCTTTCACCTTACGCTCGCTGATGTAAACCGCAATGTGGCTGGGTACAGAATTTTTAAATTGCTCCAACACCATCAACTCACATAATGCGACATACGTATCCACTTTCAAAGAGTTACACCACCTACCGAAAGAGGTAACCAGATCCCTGGCAAACTCAACATGTGTCTGCCTGTCAGACATCTCCCAGGACCCAAACCTCTGTCGATAAGCCTCAGGGACCAACTCGTAAGCCTTCAACACAGCAGTTTTAACCATCAGATACACTTCGCTGTCCACCACCGTTAAAGCAGAATAAGCTTCCTGGGCCCTACCTGTTAGCACACTGTTACGTTCCCGACTGGACTAGGGGAAAGGAAGGGAAGCGACACGACCAGAGTGGAATTGGTAATAATTATAGGTGGTTTTATTATACCAGCTGGGCAAACAAAATGGCAGGCAGGCAGCCTGGAACAAACAAAAAAAGGGCCAAAAGGCGCAAGTTTACATAAACGACCAAACAAAGGGAGGACTCTAAAAAGGAGTCTATGTACATACACTAAATAAGAAAGAAAACAAAACCTCACGGTAAACGTGGTACAACTGAAAATGAGGAAGGCTGCACCCACACAGCTGCAGCTGATCAACAGGTGCTAATCACCTGGGTCTAAGCTAACACGTTATAAACACAACACAATACGAGGCACAACACACTACTTGCACTCTGCTAAGTAGTCTACGGATTACAGGGGAGCTAATAGCATAAACACCACAAGTAAAGTATCAAGAGGCTAGAGGCGTCTGTCTCCCAACACAGAGCCTCCCGAATGATCTCCGTTCCCAGCCTTTGTACTCCTCCCCCGGAAGACGTGCCGGAAGAAGGCGGGGATTGGATGACGTCTATCCAATCACCGGTTCGGATGTTGCGAGGGCGGGACAACCAGTGGCATCGGAGGAACTGCGCAGCTCATGTACACACACACACACACACACACACACACACACACACACACACACACACACACACACACACACACACAGAATTAACAGCCCCAGGAAGGCAGCGGCTGTAACACACACACTGCAGCAGTAAGGTGCTATTAGTATCTGACCACTCTCTGCTCTCAGCCACACGCTCAAACAAGGAGAAAAATGTATCTGGATCTCGTTCATTAAACTGAGGCACAACCCGCAGA
>NW_011335019.1:0-6037 GCF_000735185.1 Notothenia coriiceps
GGCCAAATATCATATTTAGACTTTTTTTTTTTTTTTACATAAATTGTAAAGCAATACATGATTGTCACTAAAAATAACAGGCTTGTGTAAGTCCTGCATCTGTATGATACAAATGTGTGTAAAATGATACCGGGTGCTGTAATCACTCATCTGGCTACGTTATTACATTGACCACCACACCCCGACCCAAAAGAAAGGACGTATTATTGGCTTCCCCTAACTTTTTTCCCACGCCACGCTACTGCCTAAGTGGCTTAATAGTAGGCCAACATTGATGATTCACATTTAGGCATGTGAATGTGGATGATGCCAGACTGAAGTTTCTTTGTCATATTTAGGGGACAACGGGACACGTGAACTATTGACTTATCATATTCAGGACTGAGAGAGGTTATTTAGAGTTGGTTGAATGTTACTTTGTTACAGAGGTGTAGCGTAGTGAAATTAATTTACTCAAGTTTTGTACGAAAGTAAAAATGTTGGGTACTTGCACTTTACTTAAGTATTTATATGTTATGCTACTTTATACTTCTACTCTACTCTACTACAATTTGGAAGCCACTATTGTACCTTTTACTCAACTACATTACATTTGACAGAATGAGTTACTTGTTGCTTTACATATTCAGATTATTAGCAAATAAAGATATAAATAAACTATGCTATATAGTTGTAAGTTAAATATCCAGCAGCAGTGTATAAAGTAATGAATAGCAGCACCACTTTTACCAGCTGTGATTAACAGATTGTAGCTAAAAATATATATAAAAATCCAGTAGTTTAATATATTACTCTGAAATGGGACATGACTCCAGGTGAAACTAAAGTCTGATTTAAGACTTGATTATATTTCACATTATTGAATCAAATGTGCGAAGTAACTAAATACATTGAATAAATGTAGTGGAGTAAAAGTACACTAATTACCTCTGAACTGTAGAAGAAACAAGCAAACCAATTGAAACACTCAAGTAAAGTACAAGTCTCTCAAAATTGTCCTTCGCTACCGACTAGTACTTAGTTACTTTACACCTCTGAAAACCTGCTATAATAACTCCCCGCTGCTGCCTTCCTCCATCATTGAAGATGAAAGACACTGTTCTACACATTGTGCCAATTATTTAAGGGTCAAATAAGCTGGACGATCACGTGATCAAAAACAAATTCGGCTTATGCAAGCATGGTTAAACATGACGGGTTACAAACTATGCGTAGTATCTGTAAAAAGTATAATGCAAACCAGCAATGAATCAAAAATAATGCGACAATGACACATGTATTTCTTATTCATTCATTGAGCACTGTTTTATAGCAGGCTTAAGGTGACGGCTACAACTTTTGTAGCGCAATTATGCTCTGAGCTAAGCCAGTTATAAAAATGTCATTGACTCCTGAATGTTGCCATTTGCTCAGAACGTTAGCTTTGTGACAGCTAAACGAAGGTCAACATACACAAACTAAGCTAAAAAAGACCCCCTCTGGTTTAATATTCTGTCGTAAGTGTGCAATATCATGCCACGCGAAATGATTGTTTGCATTTCTCACAAGGACAAGTTTAGTGTACCTAACACACTACTTAGTTAACTTACCTGTTCTCCTCACATTCTGCCGGCAGAGCGTGGAGGAAGCTCGAGCAAGTGGTGCAAGCTTTTTCCATACAGTTCTACATTTCAGCATTTTTGCTCTGCTCCGCCGTAACGGTCCCCAGATTACCAGCGGAGTTGTCAGACAGGAACACTAGACAGTTAGCACAAATTAAGTCCAACAGCCAGCACACACTGAGAGACCGACAACTAGCAACACCGCGCCACACTCCAAGGCCAGAGACAGGTCATACGTTTCAGGGGAGTTATGGGTAATTGTGAAGACTCTTTGCAATGCAAGATAGGTCACCACTAGGAAAACTGAGTAGGACAACGTCTCTGGAAGAAAGATGGCGTCACCGGTTGTAAGTGAACGTGTGGAACATGAGTTCCGTAAATTATGTTTTAATAATATGTTTTGGTCTTTGTTATTGGGCTATGAAGAAACAGTGCATTTCTTTAACAAGTCCTAGTAAATGTTTTTGTCTCTGGTTTAATGCCGTTACACCAAGTCTCATCTATTTCGAGCTCTTTCTTTCAAGGCTCTCTGGTAACCTGGTTCTTCTTCTTGACATTTCCACGTATTAAATTCAGCCGCAGTTCACTGCTGCCCTCTACAGTTCATTGATCAAAAGTCAACTGTGTTAACATGTACATTTTAACTGACAAGAAAAAAAAGACAAGGCTGATAAAAGAGAAGATTAAAGTGCCAAATAACACGAAGATATGACTTTTGGTATGTTTTACTGAGTTTATTATTGAGCTTTCTTTGATTTGACATGCCAAGAAACTAGAGATGCAAATAAGTTAAAAACTGCAATCTGGTAAAGTGCTTCAAATGGAGACATTTATGAATTTAAACTAAACACCGTCTCTCACAAAAAATAAAACACCTATGAAGGGTTGGGAATGGATACTGAAGGGTTAAGTCTTAGCCCATTAGAAAACTGCAAGAATGTATTCTTAGTCCACTTGGGGGCAGAAAAAATCTGACTGTATCAACCACACTCATATTATGTTTATTTGCTAATTGCTTTATCTGTTAACAAATAATGTGGTTAATCAACTTTTTATTTCAATACATAATTAATAAGTTGCACTACTTTTAAAAGTTGTATTATATTCCTGCAACATCACATACAGCTACATCACAGCAAGCACATTGAATAACTAACTCGGATAACAGCTGTCATGTTAATATAATTTACTGTATAAGTATCAGTTACTTGCTGTGATAGTTGTGAAACGAGTAGCCAGTAATTTACTGTAAAATGACATCAGAAGCTATTTAAAAATGAAATGAAATTGATCCATGTTAAATTCCTATTTTGATCTTAGGCAGTGGTACACAATCAATATGATGAATCTTATATATTTTTATTTAAAACATTTGGCAATGTCTTTTTGGCTTTCTATACAACATTTTAATTATATTGTTGTTTTTCATCTTAAGAGGCCTTAAAATGTGCTTTTGACAAAGAAGTGACAAAATAGCTTCAATAGATAATAGACAAAGACTTAATTGAGTTGAAATGTATTCTGCTTCTGCTACCACGTTTCTCTACTTTGTAAACCTTATCGTCCAATGATCTTAAAATTCACCTAACTCACTTTTGACAAGGGCTGAGCACACCGATAGGCCCCCCTGCTAATAATATCATGTCTGTACTAAGACCTCCCTTAAAGCCCATGTGAAAATTAGTCCTTATTTAGTTTATTAGGTGTGAGGCAAGTCGATGTTTGGATGATCAGTGTTGAAGCCACTTCTGGTTTCTGTAGAACTCAGAAACCACAATGGATAAACCAACAAAAAGAAATACATAGTTACAGCGTCAAACATAAACATTATGATAAAGTATTTGAAAAGTGCCCCATCATGCTTTAAGTTTTCCTTTTCCTGTAGTTTGTTATGTGTTTGTGCATGTAAATGGTCTGCAAAGGCATTCCTTCAGAGGGACTTTCTTCCTTCAACTCCCCGATTTGCGCCCTTCTGATACTTAGGCAACATAGTGACATCACTACTAAACACTCCCTCTTCTATTGGCTAGTGCTCCAACACATTGTACGTGACAAGGGATGGGACATCTCTAAGCAGTCGACCAATCACAACAGAGCCTACAATCTAACTAAATGAGAGCAGACTGGGCTCTGGTTTCAGACAGAGGGTGAAAAGAGGTACTGCAGCAAAGGCAGTATGAGAAAAATAAAGAGCTCTTTGAACATTAAAGCATGGAGACAAGTCCCAGGACAGACACTAAATACTGATATGAACCTGAACGTGAGCCACCCTTTATCAGGGTCCGACTCGGCTCCTTTATCTTCCAGGAATCAATTCAACACCAACATTTCCTTTACGGAAGAGTAATAGTGCCAGGAATAAGAAGAAATAAATCAGGAGTGTTGTTTTCCTTTTTTTTGCATTTATGGAAAAACATTTTTTGAGATGAATGTTATACTACCATTTGGAGCAGTGGAAATATTGAAAATGAAATTGAAAAATATCTAGTATAAATATAACATTTTTCTGAACAAATCAACCAGCGTTAGCCCATACACTGAAAGTTCCTCTTTATTTACATAATGCAAAAATAAATGCCCAACCCATATATTCCTGTGTACATATACTAGCCCCAAGCACATGAGAGCACAATAACAAAATGCTCTCTCTCTCCCCTGCTCTGTCTGTCCGTCTCTCTCCCTCTCTCTCTCTCTGTCAGTGTGATCAATTTTTTCGACTTCCTCCTTTTGGAGTGGCTAGGCTGAATACCAGAACACAGGATATGCTTTCGCAGTGCTCACAGTTTTAAAGCAGCAGCAGCCGCAGCAGCAACCGTTAGGACGACACGCTCTGCAGTCAAGATGAGTGCTGGGGATGTGGTGTGCACCGGCTGGCTCATTAAATCCCCCCCGGAGAAGAAACTCAAGAGATTTGTGAGTAGGAGAACACACTGGACACTTGTTTATGTCCTCTGCCAGCAGTGTGTATGGCAGGTTGTGCTGCTAAGCCTATATGCATATGTGTATGTGTGTGTGTGTGTGTGTGTGTGTGTGTGTGTGTGTGTGTGTGTGTGTGTGTGTGTGTGTGTGTGTGTGTGTGTGTGTGTGTGTGTGTGTGTGTGTGTGTGCGTGCGTGCGTGCGTGTGGAATGATGATTTAGAAACATACCGTGGGTTTGAATGCCTTTGTCAAACTAAGATGTAATTCAATCTTTCAATCCTTTTTCCTTGTTTCTATAACAACGCCCTCTGTGCACTTTAAAACACTGGATTTTGTCAACAATGTGTCACAATCTGCAGAGAGGGAGACATTAAAATGACTCTAACAGCTGCAAGTATATGTGACTGCTTACACTGTTGGGGTCATGTGATAAAGCTGGGCTGTGTGTCTGTTAGTGTGATGAGCGTGTCCCCATTGTGAAACATGGGAAGTAATGTCAGCCCCAGTCAGACAGATTTTAGTGACAAGCAGAAATAGTCCAGCTTCATGACGGCTGTTTGGACTTCCTCTGTACGAGAGGAGGAGGAGGAGGAGGAGGAGGTCCATTTGTAAGTGCAGCAGGGAAAGAGTGGGTGGGTGGAGGTGTGTATTGATGGGGCTAAGGGCGGGAAATAGAAACTTATTATAGCACACTATGCAAATCCTGCATGGTAATTGTTTTTCAGACTGTTGTTAGGGGATACACACTATCTGACTCAGTATTCAAATGTCAAGCTGTTATGAAAATGTCAAGGCTTGTGGTCAAGCTTATCTATGTGTTCTCGAAAGGAATGAAAATCTTCTGGCAGAATATGGCACGCTTTAAAGAAAATAATGCGGAGTGGTGGTGTTCACCAAGGGGTTGGGTTACTCGCTGAATTTGGCTGCAGCGTCTCGGTTTTAACACCCTTTATTAGAAATAGAAGTATCAACACACTTTCTGATGTCTCCTTTTCTCTCTGCCACGATTATGTGCATGAGCTGCTGCATGTTCACAGAGTGCTGAAGTTGGGCCTCACTAACAAGAACATGCATTTATTTTATCAACACATATTCCTATATTATTACCTTAGGGGATATCATGTATTTTAAAAGCACCCTGTGTTTTCTCATTTGAAATAACAACATAAAAAGACTCATTTACATTGCAAGGTCACACAGGAAGAGACATGACATTTATGTTTTGGTTTAATTATATTTAGTTATGCTATTATTTATGTTATTATAACAGTTAATTGTTGCAAATATTATAAAATGTTAAAGCTACTGTACATTGTATTGTATTGTATTGTTTTGTAAGCTATGTATCTTATTCACAATGACCAATTGATTTGTTAACCCTTAGATGCATGGGTATTTTTTGACCCGGTGAGGTGGTTTTCTTAGAGTATCTTTGTAATTAATTTTTTTTTTATCATTTCATATTCCAGCTATTCCTCAAAAAACATGTTTTGGATATCATGCCATTCACATTTTTT
>NW_011335020.1:0-237 GCF_000735185.1 Notothenia coriiceps
CCTGGCATATGTACTACAGCGTCTCCAGCGCTTTCCAACGGCAATGTCCGTGGCTGTCTCCTCCTGATTGGTGGAGTTGGCCCAATAGCCGTAGCGCCACTTCTGTGACGTCATAGAAGTGTTCAAATCTGGATCAAGTGAATTTTGCATGATAGGTCACCTTTAAGCAAATGTTTAAAACAAAAGATTAGTTGTAAATATGAATATCTTATTCTTGAAATCATTTGATTGTGATAG
>NW_011335021.1:0-1213 GCF_000735185.1 Notothenia coriiceps
TAGATGGTGAGTTTAATCTAATTTATATTATTATCAAGCCTAACTATCAGACAATAATAACTCAATGAAAATGGCTCTAACAAAAAGTCAATAAGGGACATTGACTGCAAAGATAAGGTTTAGTTTCAGGATAACGGGGTGGAATATTTCAAGAGCATATGGACATACTCTATTAGACTTCCTACAGTACATGCGGTGAAAGCAAACTAAAACAATGCCCACAATGGTTAAAAATGTTTCAATTTAAGCGAAAAATGTCAATGTATTCTGGGCGTTATGGATCTGCCTCATAAACAAACAAGAACACAATAATGAAATGGAGAGGGGTTGTAATAAAATAAGAAAACTGCTTGAGTTGAAGGGGAGCTCTAGTCCAGTGAGAGTCTGAGCTGCTATACAAACCCAAAGGCACACTCCACAAATGCAGTCTGTGCCGGTAGTTTCTCTCGTAGATTACATTGAATGTTTCACAGTTGGTGCTTTAGCTGTACCAACTCGACCAACAGCCCATTAGCAACACTGGCAATGCTGTCAGCCACTCAGAACCACCATTATCAATATGCTGTGGTTCCTGAAGGGAAATAAATGAATCGTCTGCGAACCATTCATATCTTCACAAAATGTTGTTGTCAGAAGTGTTGAACTGTGGATGTTTTTTGACGGAAGATTCGGAAAGAAGACATACCTAAATATACCAAAGTTTGGAACAAGAAAAATGGTAGCTCTGCAGGGAGAAGATTCATGATCTTATCATTGAACTGAACAAGTCATCATCAAATTACCTACTATTTGTCAAACCCTGAAAAAGACACATGACAGAAAGCTGCTGATGAATGATAGCAATAATGATCGGAAGACCACTGAAAATGAACTTAATGAGACTTGAGAAAGGCTTTCCTGCATAGAACTTCGGACACACTTCAATATTGCTTGGATCAGGGGCCAATTATTATCTAATGGAGACAAAGGCTCTTGTGGGTTGAAAATAATGATGTATGTACATGTTCAGTCTGCATTAGGTAAAGCAGTCACGGCAGCAGCAGTGAGTTTGGCACTAATGGGTGACTGATGAATGAAAATCTCTTATTATGGTGGTCCATCAAAGTGTGTGTGTGTGTGTGTGTGTGTGTGTGTGTGTGTGTGTGTGTGTGTGTGTGTGTGTGTGTGTGTGTGTGTGTGTGTGTGTGTGTGTGTGTGTGTGTGTGTGTGTACG
>NW_011335022.1:0-3424 GCF_000735185.1 Notothenia coriiceps
TTTTACTTTTTTTCATAGTTTATACTTTTTCAGAAGTTTTGAAAAAAAATTCATTATTTTGACTTTTCTTAAAAAATTCTTGCTCTTAGAATTTAGACTTTTTTCAGAATTTTGATTATTTTTCTTAGAATTTTGACTTTTCTAAAAAAAATCTGACTTTTTTCATAATTCTGACTTTCTCAGTATTTTGCCTTTTTATCAGATTTTTGACTTTTTAGTATTCTTAGAAAAAATAAATTTGACTTTTTTTTCAGAATTTTGGGGTAAACGCAGACTAAAAGTCACTGTACGTGGGATGCTGTGTCCATGGACATGTGTGAAGATTGAAGAGGAAATCATTAATACTCCATTTCCACCTTCCACACTGAAACTAGTCCAAAGGCTCCTCATGAGCCATAGAAGTGCATTAAGAGATGTTTCCTGCCTTACCCAATGAAGACACATTTCATCAAAGCATCATGTTGAGACGCACTGATATATTTGGATCTCAAAGTTATTTAAAGCTTTTTGAACTATTTCTGGTTTGTTATGTAACAGTCTCTCTTTGTAAAGAATATTTTTGGAACATGACCTTATTGTTTTTGCTGTTTCTACTTTAAGATCATAAAGACTGGAAATAGATTGCAATGATTTTGAAGACTTGTTGTTTCATGTAGTCTGTTCACAACAGCAGGAATTATGCTTCATTGTAATAGGAATATAAGAATACTTATTAAAATATAAATACCACAAAAAAACATCTATATAGCTTGATCAGAAAAGTAAGGGAGCATTCGTCAAAGGTCCTCTCCTGCAGTGAGAGTCCACTCCAACACCGTCTGCAGCATCTTGAATATAAAGCAATGTATGAAGGTGTGTGTTAACGTACCTGTCGAAGCAGAGCAGGGAGACGGACACGGTGAACCCGGGGTCTCCGACCACCTGAACCAGCCGAGCCAGACCCTCCGCAGCCAGACATCTGAGCAGGGGACTGACGCTCTCTAGCGCCCCCGAGAGGAGAGAGAGAGCAGGGGAGCGAACCTCCTCTGGACCCAAAGAGCCACGGATACATCCCTGGTGCTGAGGAGGACGAGGAGGAAGAGGAGGACGAGGACGAGGACGAGGAAGAGAATACAGGTAGGTTCCTTGAATCATGCTTTGTCAGAGGGTTGACTTTCAATGTTTGGTAGTAAACAAAACAAAAAACAAATAACTTTTGAAATGCTTGCTTTCTAAATGCAGTTCACAAAGGAGCATCTCAATACTGATAGGCTTTTGCGACACTGCTTAATTCACGTCTTTGCATTAACACTTCATGTAATTGCTTCACATTTGGTCTCCACGCAGGTCTTGGTGGGTGTGTTACCTTGAGCAGACTGCAGAGGGCGGCACAAACGTGTGTCTGGACCGCCTGCTGGCGCTGACCCTTCAGCTGGTTCACTGTTTCCACAAACTGCTCCAATATCTTCACTCTGAGAAAGACAGACAAATAATACATAAGCCACAAATGAGATAACAAAGAATAAATAAGTAGAACATATAGGCCATATAAGGTGTAACACAATAAGGGGGCAGCAAACATAACGGGTATGGAGGGATGTGTGATGGGGTGTTGAATGACGTGTGGCTGCTGTAGTTAAATCAAAATAATCAGTGGTTTGAAGTGTCATTTAAGTAAATACTGCACACGTGATGGCAGCACATAGACTTGTTCATAGAGCTCAGCTTCGCTTATATTGTGCATACATAAAGAAATATGCTCATCCTATTAGTTTGCAGAGTTGCGATAGCGTAGGTTTTCTGCAATTAAAACTGTCAGCACAAGTAGGCATAACATATTCAGCAATATCTGAGCAGTGTATCAGTTTAAAATGTGCAAAGAGGAACAGCACAAATGAACCGTGAGCTCCCCACTAGTGTTAGTAACAGCATTACGGCAAAAAAAATTAGCCATAGCCTAGTTCCAAAACTGAAACGCTGTATGTAATTTACGTAATAATGTTCCTCCTTCTACTCCAGTTGGACTCAGATGTCGCACTTTTCCTTGTTCATGTGATGTTTTGGTGTTTTTGTTTCTTTCCCGTTAACTAAGTCTTTGCGTTTCTCTTATTTTTACGATACTGTTATGATTGGCTGTGAACAGTGGTGTAGTGGGGATGTTTTTACTGGGTGGGCGCTATTTTAATTAGGTCATCCCAAACATTTGCAGAAGTGCACTCACAAAACGGGCAGACAGGTCTACAGAAGCTACCGGTAAGCTTAGTCCTACTTTAGTTACTGCCTCTCTTACAACCTCAGATCCAGTGCCTGATACGGTTCCAGGTTCCTGCTGTGCGGACTGAGGCCGGAAAAAGGAGTCTTTGGGCACTTGTCTCAATCGCATGTTTTAAGTTGAAGTTGTCTGAAGTCCTTGCCACCAGCTGCTCTTGCAGTAATAAGTAGTGTACCTTAATGTCCCAAATGTGCACAATGTAGTGACTGTCTTTTGTTTACTTAGTTGTGTTATCTGTATTTTATATGTCTGTGTTATGTGTAATAATGAGTAACGTTGCCAATCTCAATGCTTCTTATCTGGTTAAAAAAAAAATCATGCTTCAAAAAAGTGGGGTCTCCAAATATGTGGGGGAACGGCGATCCCCCGCGTCCAACGACCACCACTACACCACTGGCTGTGAATAAGAAAATATGAAGGACAGGCCATTTTTTTCTATTTGTTTTTTGGAGAAAGCGGCAGGCAATGTAAGATTACTTTCTTCTCCCTGCTCTTTTTCGGGTATGGTGTGTTTATTGACACATGTTTTGTTAGTAATCGTTATACATTAGGTTGTGCATAGTTACCATGAGCGGAACAAATACAAATTAAATGAATGTACAGTAGGTACTTCTGACCAACATCAGCAGTGAGTATGGATATAGTTAAAGGGGACCTATCATGCAAAATGCACTTCTTGATGTCTTTTATACATAAAGATGTGTCCCCGGTGTGTCGGGGAACTCACGCAGCGTCAGAAAATAAAACCCTCTCTCATTCCCTCCGTATCCAAATCTCTAAAAACGGGGGAACAACGGAGCTGATCCAGATTTGCGTCCGATATGACGTAATATCTGAAATGTGGACCCACGGCCCAATCAGAAACGTTGCTATCAGAAACAATGCCCGACTGTTTTGGACGTAATATGGTCGGTGTTTACATTAGCATGGCTAACACTCAGAGCTAACCTGTACTGGAGAGCATGTGTGTGAAGAAGCAGGAAGTAAAAAGGAACTCACCTTGTGGTATAACCGGCAAGAGAGAAAGCCTTTGAGCTCCATACTGTTTCAGAGATAATCCTTGATAATCCATGATATGGCGTTTCATCACGGCAGTATTTAGTTTAGACAGTAGCTGCCGGGTCCCGCATGAGCTCAGACCCCTCCTCTTTTATTTTTTAAAGCCTTATACCT
>NW_011335023.1:0-6566 GCF_000735185.1 Notothenia coriiceps
GAATACTTTTGCTGTAGTACAGGGGTGCACATAACTGGTACGCAGGTTATGTGCGTCGACTTTCCTGAAGTACTCCCCGTTGATAGAAATCAACACATAATTAATTAAGATCCCACGGTTTGATGATTGATAGGTGTGTGGGCTGTCTTTCATTTTGACACACAGAAACATGTTATAATAAACATACATACTTTATGTTAAATGGATATATCTGCATTCTTTCATTTATCTTTCCATTCCCACAACAATATACATAAATAAATGGCATATTTTGGACATAGTTCGAATGGTGATTAATCATGATTAATAAATGTTCAAGCTGTAATTAATCTGATTAAAAAACCCCCTTCACATTTACATTACTAAATGTACACGGTGTTCGAGTCTGGACCCGGGGCTAACGTGTGTGTGTGTGTGTGTGTGTGTGTGTTTGTGTGTGTGTGTGTGTGTGTGTGTGTGTGTGTGTGTGTGTGTGTGTGTGTGTGTGTGTGTGTGTGTGTGTGTGTGTGTGTGTGTGAGTCTTGTGTTTCTGCCCCTGCCATTCCCGCACAAGGTTGCAACAGTATCTGACACAATAAATAAAGCTTTTCCAGTTTGGGTCCTTATCACAACTGATCAAGGTGACCAAACGATTCTCTGCTCAGAAGGCCTTGCAAATGATTCTGGAAGAGAGTGAACCATTTGATGATGATGTAGAGGAAGAGGAAGAGGTTTCAGAATGTGAGGATCACATTTCTGAGAATTCTGAGTTTGACAGTGACTTTGAAGAAGAGGATGAGATTGAGCATAGTTGCAAAAAAAAGACAAGCCACAGCACCAGCCGGTCTGCGGGCAAAAGACCAGTAGCACTTTAATTCATTAATGTGATCTAACAAATCTAAAAGGACAAATATTAACCATACAGTACAGTATATGTAGCTTTTATTTTGAATTGTCAAATGATTCAAGAAGGAAGAGAGTTGTCTCACATCAGTGCTTTCATTACTTTACATTCTGCCATCCATCAGTAACCTGACACCCACAGGGGAGTGGGAGTCTCTGACAGAAATGTATACCTCAAAAATATAACCCCTTACACCCTTATTGTTTTGTGCATGTCCTTGTTTTTTTGTATTACCTAAAAAGATGTTTGTCCCGGTACAGCCTATATTATAAATACAAAAAGTGACCTGGTATAATCCTTTTAAACACAAAGATGTTTCACTAGAACTACAATTTCACTAATAAATGTTTTGCTCTTCCTCATTCTGAGGTTATCTCCTATCTATTCTGGGTAAGTGGTTGGTTGTGCATTTCCTGTAATAAACAAGAGCATGACTCATTGTTGGTTGTTCAGCAAACAGACTCTCCTCTATTACAGATTATTATACAAGTGACTAACAAGCAGAATTATTCTTATTTTTGCAGTGCTTCTACAGAGCATGCAATTCACAGAGCGTGGCATAGTGTTATAAGTCACACTGATTTACAGGCAAACTGATGTATAGCAGTAATGCAGACAAGGTGTTATACACCAATGTATATTACAGTCGCAATGTATAAGTGTGAGACATTTTTATTGTGTTGCTGAGGAAAAATGTATTATGGGGATGCGCTGACCTCTCGTTTTTGGTTGAAAGCAAGTGAAGACATTATGAACTACATCGAGGTGTTGTGACTAATGTGGCAAGTCAAGAGCATTTCATTATTTGGACATAAAGCTGCTCCTTGGCTGTTAACTCTGAATGTTAACAGTGCCCTGATGCGTTGTTGTAAACTAGAGTATAGGGGACTTATACAGAATAAAAACAACCTCAAACACTTTATCTTCAGAGCTCTTTAATGTAAATGCAATATGCAAGAGTAAATATAACACCTATGAAAACATATTACTGCCCTCCTAATAGTTTCTGACTGCACTCTTTATAATTGCACTGGATGTGTCAAGGTAAAATATACTTCTCTTTTTTTCTTTTTGTAGCATTTCCAATTAAGCAAAACAAACAAAAATTAATTTAATCATGTGTAAGCCTGGTGACAACTTCTAATGACCATTACTCTATTGATCATTAGAGGTGTGTATGAAAAGGTAAATTAAGCCCCAGATCAGAATCTAATGTTCGCTTCATGAAACAAACAAAAACACTCCAGCTCCCGAAAGAGCAGAGGAAAGCAGGCTTAGTACATATTACTTATTTATCACTCTTTTGCTTTTGCAGACGCACTCATGTTAGGTTTATGAACACATAAGAGGGTCAAAAAATGAATTACTATGCAAATGGAATGCAAAGCTTCTTCCCTTAATTTATGTACTTTATCTGGGTGTTTATGTAACTGTACCATATCCAGTTAGAAAGCTAAGAGTCCGCTCTCCTGTGTATCAATTACTCTTGATAATAACTAGCCTAAAATAATCTGTTCACTATTCGTGGCACAGCAAGAAGAAAATAGAAAGCAAGTTAATGTGTAGACTGAGTTGAGGAAAGAGAAGAGTAAATACCAAGCCTTAAAGAAGGCGCCATTATTTGAATTTTCAGGTTTTATAATTGACATTTTTGACTCTACTGTGACATGTTTAAGTGCTTTTGTGTTCAAAAAGTGCTTCCTTTTTTCTCTTACTGCATTTTCTGAGGCACGCCTTTTCACGCTCTGTCTCAAATCAGAGCCCAGTCTGCTCTGCCTTGTGAGATGGTGATTAGAGATGTCCCACCCCTTAGCGAATCACAGACAATGTGTTTGAGTGCTAGTAATGTCACTATGTTGCAGTAGTTAACAAAAGTTTCAGGCTTTGCAGACCGTCTAATGCAAAACAACCTATATATAACACACTGCAGGAAAGTACAAACCCCAGAAAGCATAATAAGGCCCCTTTAAAAAGTGAAACTGTTATGAAAGAAACAGGAAAGAATGCTGATATAATGACAAAAAATGTTGGGAAAGATTCTCACGGACACAAAAATACACCTATACAGATGAGGAACACACAGACAAATCTTCCCTTCATCACATGTCAGCCTGATGACAAAGACAGACAAGTGATGAAAAGTGCCGCTGCAGCTTGGGAAAAATAAGAAGAGCTAGCAACATCACAAAATCATTTATCGAGACATCTCATCAATTTGCTTCAGCGCCATCTCCCCAGAGGAGGTAGGCAACATGTGAAAAAGAAAGCATGGGTCGAGGGAAGAGAGGTCAGAGGTTCAAGAATGTCCATGGGCATCAAGATTAGAGAGATAAAGAGAGGCCAAAATACCTTCAGCTGTTGATTCTTTTCAAACTGGTAAAATGCCCATCTCTCAGGAGACACCTTGCACCTACAGCACCGTCACTGTCGAAAACTGATATAGTTATTTATTTTTGCTGAATTTCAGGGCCTGAATTGTGCAAGCTGCATTCATGTCAGTCCTGAGCCTTCTTTTAGAATAACATATTTCAGATGAATGTGTTTTCTCTCTGGAGTTAGCCCTCTGAGAAATACTGTCGGTCAATTGTGGATTCCTTCCTTGACACGACTGCAGCAATGGGTAAGCATGAATGAGAAAACATGGAAAAAGGAAACACACACAGCCAGGAGTAGTGGCGTGCAGAATGCAAAGAGGACAGAGGCACCAGAAAAAGCAATTCCTTGACACATTTGGTATGCACAGTGTTTGTGGGAGAAACAAAGAGTGAGGGAAAAAAGGGAACCATGACAAAATCTCAAAGGACAACAATTTGATTTCGAATACTTCCCCCTCGTGTGAAAAAGGTAACTGATGATGAAGACTGATCAGATTAGGTTGATCTAATTTAGAGAAGAAAGGTCGCATTTAGCTAAAGAAAGCTCTAACCCGGTGAAGCATTAAACTAATGACCAGCACTGCCCTGGTTATGTGATGTCTTATTCTGCAACAAAACAATCAAAAACAGCTCTTCCAAAACGTTGCTGCGAGCCTGGCTCTCTCATTTTAAGTCAGCCAATGAGGGGAGCACGGTCTGATCTCAACTACAGAGCAGTGACTGATTGGTTGACTGCTGAGGAGACTAGCAGCAGGCCTGCTGAGAGCACTGACAGCAGAGCAGGTGTGTGTGTGTTGAGCGTGTGAGTTCAGAGCCCGAGTGGTGCTGGTAGGTGGTCGAGATGAAGACTGTAAGGAATCATAATAGTTTGGGCTGTAAAACAGGGTTTGGTTTTTGTACTGTGGACAGAGAAGTAAATACTGTAACCAATACTGTTATGAAAGGGAAATACACACGTGAGCGCATGAAAGAACCACTCGGATAAACAGATTTGTTCTTTAGTTGCACAAACCAGAGATGTACAGTAAGAGAACTACCGTAGTCACTCACAAATTGGGGAAGATTGAAGGCTACAATGCTTAAAAGAGGCACTTGGTCATGAGTGGTACTACTGAACTTCCATTATGCAGCTTCAAAGACCTTTATAAAGTTTAGAAATGTAACAAGATGGGAGGAATAGAGTTTGAAAGATTAGGGCATTTAACATACAGGGAAGGTTGAATGAAAGACTGTTGAGTTGTGTTACAATAAATGTAGGATCCAGCTTTTTTGACAGGGGACTACAAATCAGAACATCTTAGGGTTATGGTCATCTCATGGCTCATGAAAAAAGAAGATCTGTTGACGTTAGGTCTGTCAATGTAGACCAGATTGATATGTTTAAACAACTTTTGGACGGGTTGGCCATTAAAAACATGAACGTACATTCATGGTCTACAGAGAAAGAGTTTGGCGATTGACCATAAGGTTTTGAGTGAAATGTGTTGACAACAAGTGCACACACTTCCATGTCACA
This sequence comes from Notothenia coriiceps, assembly GCF_000735185.1. Taxonomy (NCBI): domain Eukaryota; kingdom Metazoa; phylum Chordata; class Actinopteri; order Perciformes; family Nototheniidae; genus Notothenia; species Notothenia coriiceps. Next base: position 4,775 of record NW_011335023.1, read on the forward strand.
TCCCTCTTCCAAATAAACTGAAATAACTTTGGTAATCACCTTTTGTCACATTTTCCAATGATTATGTTTCACGTAAACTAGGTATTTTAAACAAAGCAGATGTAATAATCTCTATAATTAAATAAATATAATTTCAACAAATACAATAAAAATTGCTTCTAAAATAAATTGCCCACCCAAGACAAAATGTCTTTATAACTTCCTCAGCTCTACTTTGTGTTTATTGCTAAATAGCAGATGTTAGCATGCTAAGACACTAAACTAAGATGGTGGACATTTAGTAAACATTACATCTGCTAAACTATTTTTAATCCCTATCTATATAATCCATTTAGCTCAAAGCAACACCTATGTTAGCCTTATGGAGCCGCTAGCATAGCCTCGGACTGTTAAAGATAACTAATATAAATGAATTTGGAGTATTTAGGAAAATTAAATACAGTATATTTAGAATACAGATCCAACATAAAGTCACCCTCATTGTGGTTTGCCAACATACTTTTTTGTTATGATAGAAATCAACCTGCCACCTTCTATATCTTAGCATTTGCTACAAAACTTTTCGCTAACAGCTGCCTCGAGGTCTTCATGAAATTCACTGCAGGTGATCATCCTCTGCTGCAACCAACAGTGTAACATCACCTCCTGAATAATATTCTCTAATTCATCTCCATGAAGGTCACACCTTCTTAATGTTAAAACCGGAGCCTGTTTTTCAGGTTTCAGGCTCGAAAATGACATTCCCAGAACAAATGACCATATCTTCCCTTCTAAAAGGGTTAAATTAATAATCTTTTTTCTCAAAGTAATGATAAACCTATCAGTTGGATGTAGAAAAGTCAGATTCAATATAGATGTTTTTTATTTTAAAGAAAATTCAGATTGAACATGGTAAAAAACTGTAAATTATAGTATCCGTCCAAAATATATTTTGTATTTATAGTGAAAACTAACCTTGGATGATGGGTTAGTAGACTAAAAGCTTTAGGAATCCAAAGTACAACATATAATAAGTACCCTGTATCAAGATTGATGCAAAACAAGTAATATTTGACATTTTTAGACAGATTTAGCAAAAAAAAAACTTTTCTGGGGCCATTTGGGTGGATTTTTCATATCTCTGTTTCCCCCTGCTGGATTTTGACATGTGACATCTCTTTCTAACCGTCAGAGCCAATGGAATCGAGGGGTACTCCCACATAGTCCTTATTTGGTCATGTGTGTGTATTATACTGCCGCATAGCCAAGACCGGAAGCAGCAGCCACTCTGGTGGCTACCATTAGCAGCTAACTTTTGCTCTGCGATTTTTACATAAAAATGGAATTATGGATTATAAATCATTCCAATTATTGCCCAGACACATTATCAACCTATGGATTAACTGATTCAGCCGCGTTTTTTCTCGTTTTAATGCCATTGAACACGTCTTTTGATCAGATTAACAGCTACGGTGAGACGATCTCCCTAGAAGCTACGTAAAGGTACGTGTTGTGATGTCTGTCTTTGCTTCCCCTGTCGCAAGTTTGGATCACTCAGTGATGATACTATACCTAAATAATCTGTGGAACCTCAGCTTTAATCGGATATCTTGTATGTGCAGCTACGATAAGTAATAAGGGTACTTTTATCTTGAGTTCTGTGCCAATGTCCGTTAGCATTTTTCGCTAAGGGGTAATTTAGATACTTCTTATGAGACTTGTGTTTTGTTTTGGTAAAAATGGTTTATATCGTCAGTTAGCTGAGATTATTTCCGTTAATCTGGTATAACACATTAATGGGTTCTTAAATATT
>NW_011335024.1:0-2406 GCF_000735185.1 Notothenia coriiceps
CTTTCAACCACGACTTACATGTCGGTATCACTTCCTATGTTTTTAATGTAAGTCTTTCCCATTGGCTGGTACTAACAAAAGAAGAAGAAACAAAAAGCAAAAGCACCACCTGCTGGCTGGAGTAAGACAGCGTCTTAGACAGCACACTCCCCGCTTGACATCTATGAGATGTCACAATTACATTTTCTTTTGATTGTTCTTATCATTAGTGTTTGGAAGGAGGAGGACAGTGTCCATTATGGGCCTCAAGAAAACATTGCATGTTCCTCCAGAGGCAACCTTGACTTCTATCTTCCTGACCTTTCCGTCGTGGCTGGGGAAGGTTTTGACCACCATGCCCATTGGCCATTGATTCTGATGGACCTGACTGTCCTTCAGCAGCACAAGGTCTCCTTCTTGCAAGTTAGGTCTCTCCGATTGCCATTTCCTGCGGCCTTGTAGGGTAGAGAGGTATTGGTTTTTCCAACGATGCCAGAAAGCGTTTGAGAGATTTTGCACCTGCTTCCACTGGCGTTTATAGAGGTCACTGTCTTTGAAGTCACCAGGAGGTATTGATGGAATGCCAACCTTCTGGGTTAGGAGGGTAGCTGGTGTTAAGATGATAGGAAAGCTTGGGCCGGTGGACACTGGGATGAGAGTTCTTGTGTTCACAATGGCTGTCACCTCTGGTTGCGGCGCAAGCTTATCCTTGCCGAACAGAAATCCAAGTTTACTTTTGCCTTCTGCATCTGTTACTTGAATGTAGGCTACAGCTACTATGGCTTGTGTAGAGGCGTCGCAGAAAATGCAAAGCTCCCTGTGTGTTGAACTGCTCAGGGGGATGGCAATGTATGTCCTTGGAATGCGGACGTGTTCCAGATCTTTGATAGAGTCTTTCCACTCACACCAGTCTGTAAGCTTCTTTTCAGGAAGGGGTTCGTCCCACTCGCAGGCCTCCGTTGTAAGCTCTCTTAGCAGGGCTCTACCTTTAATGCTGACTGGAGCTGCAAAACCAAGCGGGCCGTAGAGGCTATTTATGGTCGATAACACCCCTCTGCGAGTGTAAGGTTTCTCTGCCCTGGACACCTGGAAGGTGAACTCGTCCGTGGTAACGTCCCAGCCTATTCCTAGACTTCGTAGCATGGGTGGAAAGTCTGCTCCAAGATCAAGGTCTTTTAAGCCTTTTGCAAGATCCTCTTTTGGAAAGGCTTTTCTCACTTCGATGCTGTTGCTGATGCTATCTTGTGTAGCTTTAAGTTGGATGCAGCTATCGTTTCTTGGGCCGCCTTGAGAGCTGCAACGGCCTCATTTCCCGATGGAAATGAGATGAGACCATCGTCAACATAGAAGTGACGCTCAAATAGGTGTTTTGATTGAAAGTCGCTTCCTTCTTGGTCTTTGGATGCCTTTCTGAGCGCGTGGTTTGCCACGGCAGGTGATGGACTGATGTACTCCACTATGGGTTGCTCCAAGTCGTTGTTCCGGTGCCAAAGGAACCTTAAGAAGTTCCTGCTCAAGTCGAAGACCACCCTGATTTGTTCTGGCTTATGAGGGTGATAAACCCCAAAGAAGGGAAGATACCAGCATTCCTCATGTTCTTTGAGTGGGGGTGCCGGTTCTGCATGACCGCTGACAAAGAGGTCTTGGAGAGCGGAAGGGCAACGGAGCCACCCAGCTGCTTGAGTCGTCTTGGTAGACTTCCTTCTCCATTATCTGCAGGAAGGATCTTTCTTCTATGGAGTAGGCAGGTTTCTCGTCTGCGCTAGTAGACTGAAAGACTGTATCTCCCATGGTGTCTGCCTTAGAGTCCATCCTGTCGCGGTCTTGGCAATCAAAACTTTCCTTTACCTGCATGCTGTTTTGACATGGAAGGAAGTAGCTTGGTCTTCCATTTTCCAAGATGTTTGTCTTGAGAACATTTACATGTCCGGGGTTGTGAGCCCCGCCAAGACAGACATCACCAACAATAACCCACCCCAGAGCTAACTTCTGTGTGAATGGAGCATTTAGGGGCCCGTTGCGCTGCTCGAGCACCTTGTGGGTCTGAATAACATCTCTTCAAAGTAGCAACAGAATATCAGCCTTGGGATCGAGTGCTGGGATCTCTGTAGCAACGTCCTTGAGATGTGGATGATAGTGAGCGGCTTCAGGAGTTGGTATTTCATTTCGACTGTTAGGAAGCATTTCACATTCGATAAGCGTGGGCAAAGCCAGCCTGGATTTGCCATCTGCTGATTCCACTATGAAATTACTCGCTCTTCTCCCAGTCACCTTTGAAACACCTGCACACGTCTTAAGAGTGTATGGAGAAGAGTTTTTGACAGATAAGGGACGAATCCCGATGGGCCGGTACCGAAGTGGGCCGGTCGGATAAGTCACTAGCACATCCTCCACTCCCCCCGTTGACAATTTACTAGCAGTACCGAA
>NW_011335025.1:0-1993 GCF_000735185.1 Notothenia coriiceps
AATGTGTTTTTGCTGCTGATGACCATATGACCGGACAGTGCTCAAGATGTGACAAAACCAGAGACTGAATGACTTGTTTCAAAGTGGTCCTTCCCATTTTAGTTACGATACTGTCAATTTGCTTTGTCCACCGTAAACCAGAATCAAGAACAATGCCAAGCAAATTAGTCTCGTTTACCTGTTCCACTGTCTGACCAGCCAGTGTCAGGCTTAATGAGGATTGCTGCTTAACATATGTCTGGATCTGAACACCATTGCTTTTGTTTTTGCAATGTTGAGTACCAGTTTGTTATTGTTGACCCAGTCTGCTATGGCTTTAATCTCTATTTGAAGTAGATAGTTTAACTCACTGCATGTTGATGCTGTGCTGTACATTGTGGAATCATCAGCATACATTATTACACTGGACTTATTTAATACGGAACCCATTGGCCTCACTAACACTCAGAGCTAACATGTACTGTAGAGCACATGTGTTTAAAAAGCAGGAAATAAAAAAAGGAACTCACCTTGTGATAAACCCGCAAGAGAAAAAGCATTTGAGCTCCATACTGTTTCAGAAATAATCCTTGCAGAATTTAACTTTATCTCCGGTAGAATTCTGATCAGGCATTAGCTCCGCCTCCTCTTTTCTTTCTTTTTCAAGCTAAGGACTCAAAATCTGCGTTTCTCTAACAGGGCTGCAAAAGAGGGGTTTGAGCAGTATGAGGCATGGCTACAATGGGAGATCTGTTTGGGATTTTAAGCAAAAAACTTCACAGACATGTTTTGTATATGGTCCTACGATATATGTTTCCAATATAGCACAGTAGCTCCACTTTAATGGTCAGATCAAGTCTGAAATGATACTTGCATCACGGCAGCTCTATGTGTAACATCAACAGATACATATCAAGACACAATACATGAAGAGACCACTTATATGCTTCACCTGTTTTCCATCACGTTTCACTTCCCTCCTCTTCTCCACATGCTCTTCTCTCAGAGTTTCACTACCCTCAATTTTCCTCACCCTCCGCATGTGGAAAACCCATCTGTGCATTTATTAACAATTGCCTTGTTTCAGTGCTGTTTGTGATTGTGCTTTTTAAATCGCAGCCTTATTCCACACAGACACGAGCAGCAAGATAATATCTGAGAGAGAGATTTGTTTTTCAGACAAACAGAAGAGAAGAATCAGTTGTTGACAAAAAGAGAAAATGTGATTCTGCTGGCGTGACAATATTAGACATGTTGGGGTTTTACAAACAGCACTGTAACTGAAGACATTGGGAGCAATGATGGAAGGTTAACAAGGGACTGCTTTTCACTCATCGGAGGATAATATCATCTTAGAACAGGTCCAGAAGCGGCTGGAGGAACAAACAGGATTTATCTGTCTGAGGCTCGGGGGGAGAGGAGAAAGAGAAATGAAGTTTCTCCTCAGACATATAACTCTGAGTTTCTATCTCCTCTGAAATATCTGTGATGTCAGTTAGGGATAAATATCTTCCTGAAGGAAAGCTGCTCCGGGGAGTCCTGCTGGTGTTTGAGAACACAACCAAAGCATGGCTGTTTGATTTTGGCCCTGGGACCTTTTTGGCATGTCCTAAAACTCTTTCTCCTGTGAGACAAATACAGAGTTGAACAGTGACATTTGTCCAACTATAGACAAGATATGACACCAGTATTTATCAGAGGACAGCAGGGTCAGGGTTTTTTGCGTGGTTTAAAACATGACCTTCAGGTTCAGATCTTACCTCATGATCAGGTTAGCATAGTAGAGTTTGTCTTGTTATAGGACAAACAGTGAATAATTCGTAGCTGATGTATCAAGGCTATTGCTTTATAGCCCAACATTAGCCTCCTTTAGCTTAGCGGTGGTGACGTGAAGTCATGTGACCGTGCTGTAGTTCCTTTATAGCCCAACATTAGCCTCCTTTAGCTTAGCGGAGGTGACGTGAAGTCATGTGACCGTGCTGTAGTTCCTTTATAGCCCAACATTAGCGTTTAT
>NW_011335026.1:0-4903 GCF_000735185.1 Notothenia coriiceps
ACCGTGATTTAATTTAATACAACGTTTCAAAAATGATGCCGAAGAAACCAACATACTGATACCGGTCTGCAGACAAGATGGAAGGCGAACCACCTTTTAAAATGCGTGTTTCTGAATGGAGATCGGCTAAACTAACGTTATATATGCTCCGACTGTCCACACTCACAACAAAGGCCTACAGACATAAATAAAGCAGCGACTGTATTCTCCATGACACAGACAGTCTGTGGTTTGTACTTGTTTAACTTTTGTCTAGTTTCTGAACAGATATGAGGAGCTGTGAGCTCTGAGGGCTAACAGCTAACGGCTGATGTTGTTTTTCTGTGGTTCTCATTGAAGATGACGTCAAGGCTCCGCCTACACTGCGTTACTATAGTTACTGCCCCAGCTACTAAACTGTAATGGAAAGGCAGCATAAAGTGAGCCTGGCCTACCAAGGCCCAGCTATACCGTACTAAGCCGTGCGAGGCCCTGCAAGGGAAATGCTCCAAAAGACCCCTATATCTTATCCTTTTGTTGCCTCCTCCTCTTCCACTCCTCCTCTCTCCACAGGTCTGAGTACCAGCAGCTGAGGATGGGCTAAACTCAGAGCGGAGCGTGGCAGCGCCGGCTGGATTCACCTCCTTTCTCTTTTTGTTATTGTGTGCCGTCTAGGTGGTAGCTGTATGGGTGTGAGCTCAACCAGCCCCCACTTCAGTGGGAGGGGAGGAGACAGCAGAAAGTGCGAGCAATGGCACTTCCCCCTCCCTTTCATTCTCATGCTCCTTCTAATTCATTGCCACCGCCATCAGAATCCTCCCTCTCTTGACATCGTTCTGCTTGGTTATGCAATGCACATTCCTCCCACGGAATAGCTGGTGTTGGAGACCTGCCGTAACATTGCTGTCACTGGCAGCAGATGCAGATCCATATTGCCATAACAACAGGCTGGCGCTCCGGCTGCTATCGCCTCTCCTCAGACGTCTGCTCCATGGGATTTTACAGTTTTTCCACTTTTGGAATATCATCTGCCAGACTCCACTAATTCTGGGACGTAAACCATTCCTACTTGGCTCAACGGAGGATGGGTGTCCCAATCAACTGATCCTAAAGACAGTTTTGTAATGACTGGCATGGGGGCTACAGTGACAGGCAAGAGGCTTTTTTGAAATTGTACTGTTCCACAAAAGAGTAGTAAGCCATCAGAAGGGATAGAACTGAAAAAGGAGGTGTTGGATTTACTGATAAGCCGGGCAGGGAGGTGGATGAGTTGTGTTTAGGCAAAGCAGTGAAAGGGAACTCAAGAGACAGCAGACAGTAAAGATGGGAGGAACAGTGGGGAGGCAGGAGGGGGAAAATGGGGAGAGGGTATCTCCGTCAGAAGAAGCTACTAGCGCTTTAGCAGCAATGCAATCCTGCTGATAAGAGACGGTTGCGATTGCGAGGGGGAAACTTAATCAAAAAGGGAAGTTGAGGGGTGGAGGGTTTTTAACCTGACAGGTGGCGCTACAGACTGGGTGAGTGGAGAAGTGACACATCAGGCTTTTTTACTGGAAAGCCTGTGAGCACAGCGAAGGCATCGTGCCACTACTACCTTCTATCGCTCTGTCTGTCACTGTCTGAGGCTACACATCTCTTCTCTCCCCCCCCATCCTCCACATGTAGAATGTCTTTGAAGCCATGACTTACCAGTGAGGATCCAAAAAGCATGCCCGATGTTGTTGTCATACACCTTAGACGCCTTAGGGTAAGCCACTTATTCTTTATACCATCATTTTTATTTGTGTGTAATTTCGTATTTTGTAATATCAGGCATTTCAGTGAATAAGGTGACATATATACTGCAAGGATTGAAGGGGATGAGGATGATTGCAGTTCCATTCACATATAAACCAAAGCCAAGAATGCTCCTGTTAATGTTTGTGTTCACACCATCTCCAATGTCCTTCATAGGGAAGGTGGGAACTATGCTTAAAATAACTACTAACAAGGACCTGGGGGTGGGGAGTGGTTAATCATTAACGGCAAGAGAAAAGAGTTGGGCGGGCGTGAGGGGGCTCTTAATGAAAGCATTAAATCATGCTTATTTTTGACATGAAGTAACACCATTGTGCTTTAGTGATGTCAGTTGAACAGTTTGATTGCAGATTATCCACGGCAGAGGCTGATTGGCGTTGACGGACACGCTGCTGTGAAGGCGCTCTGCTCCAAGCTGTGGCAGCTCGTAAACACCGCTGTTTACACTCTAATCTCCCCTCCGCCCTGACTGGCAATTGTTATGTTCCATTAATGATTTCTTTCTGGAGGGAGGGAGGATAACGTTGGCGGGGCTGCAAAACCCACATCGATGTGGGACTGTTTGTTACCGTAGATTAGTAAGAGGACGAACACAAATGAAGCCATGTTTAGCCTTTAATTACTTGGTCATTCAGACAAGATATTCTGGTTGCTTTTTATGTACGTGTGAACGTTCTGACATGCTCTCCATGATTTCCTTGTATTCCAGATAAGTGTTCCCCTGCCTGGTTAGCTGAGCATCAGGATCATGGGCACCACAGCCATCACCCTCGAGGACTTCAAGGCACTAGAGGTCAAGGAGGAGCAGGAGGAGTCTATCTTGGCATTTTTGGGCATAATTTGCACATTCCTTAACCTTTTTGTAGTCGTCTTTGTTTATATTTACACCACACTGTGAAATCAAAACATAAAGGATTCTTTAAACCTGCCGTCAGAAAAGACTTCTATGATAAAGGAGGAAGTGAGCAGGCAGGAAGGAGGATTAGAAAGAGTTGGGAAAAGAAAACTGACATGAACATCTTTCCCAGAAAGAGGTGGAGGAAACTGGACACACTGGAAGAGGTTGAAGATGGCGAAGCCATGATGCCAAGCCATAGCCATGAGCCGGGGAGATAACAGAGGGATGGGAGACATGGCAGAAAGCGGGCTGTGTGGGTCCCAGCATGGGCAGGGCCAGGTGGACATGACTAAGCCACCCAGTGGTCTGATAAGATATACCAACCTCTACTTCAACTAATTTTCCTGGACTTCTGGACTCTTTGAAAGTCTTATGGACTTTCATTTTAAATGTATGTTGATAAGACTAATTGCTCTTTAAATGGAAGGGCTTTTAACAACCTGATTACAAGTAGAACTTTTGAAGCTTCTATGGAGACACTATTTGCCACCAGGGCTCGACATTATAAATGGCGAAGCACTATTTAGACACCCCGGGCCAGCATAACGTACTTACCACTTGCCCGCTCGGGCCACTAAAAAAATTGCTTTAAAAAAAATTGTTCTGTGGTATTGGTATTTTGACTAGCAATTTTGTTAAATTGTTTCGTTTATTAACGCTACAACATAGCGTTTCGTGAGTCGGTTGTCGTTGTTGGGTGAAAAGCAAACAGCTGTTTGCTGAGGAGCGCAGCGCGAGCAGGCTCCCGTGAGCGGGAGCGCGCTCGTTCACTACAGACTTTCTTGCCACCTAACCATTCGCCAAAATGTTTTTAATACAGCGGTAACCGGCCAAGCGCCGGGCAAAAAACAATCTTCAAATAAAAGAAAGTCAGCGGAGGAGTTAAACGGAGAGTGACAGGGACTCAGGGAGTATGAGAAGAAGAGGGAGAGAAAGTTTCAGCCAGCTTGATCGATGGTGTTGGCTTCGAGTGGTGCAGTGACGCGTCCTAAAACCCTTTTATAATCTATCGATTAGATTTCTGATTCGAAAATTATAAAAGTAGGGGAGACATCTGGAGATTATCCGGCTGAACAAAACGTGCATTTATCAAACATGTTTGTTTTCCACAGACCTTATTTCCAGCTATTTTACAAAACCCTGTGGAGAAATCCCATTGCTTTTTGTCGAGGGAACCAGCAGCTTACTTCCTGGTTTTGGGACGCGTCACTGCACCTCTCAATATGATGCCAATATAAACAAGGTCTTCTGTCGGCTCAGTGCATCAATGCCGACCTATGCTGACAAGTAGCCTAAGTGAAGAGTAGACAATATAAAGGTATTGGCTATAGGGAAATGTCCCAGCAGTTTAGGATAATGAAGGTTCTAATCTAATCTACTACATAGCCATTACATAACTCCTAATGACAGGAAGGTAGAAAGCGCATTATACAAATAATAATACTCATAATAATAGCAGACATTTTTTAACAATGACCCCAATATAATTATTTTAATAAACCAAATATGAACAATTGAGGAAAATGAGGAAGAACTGATGATTCAAATGTTGTAGTACAAGTAGTAATGTAGTTAGTGCATAAATTACTATTGCAACAAATGTGTTCATTTTCTTCATTATAAGTCGATTTGTTTTGGACGAATGCTCCGGGCCAGTGGTTACAATGGTGGGGCCAGTGATAATACAATTCCACCGGCCCGGAGGGCCAGTGGCATTTTACCCTTAATGTCTACCCCTGTCCCCTATTATAATGTTTTTCATCAATATATTACAGGTCTCAGATATATTCAAAACATGTCTCTGAAGTGTTTGGCTCGAAAAACCAAACAGATGATGCCGAATTTAACAAATACATTTAAATAATTGGTTTGAACGGCATAATAATAAGGACGATCGTCCGTTCTGTGATTCTCCAGAACACGTTATGATATTAGGGTCATGCAGAGTGAGATGAGATCGCTGTCCCTTTTGAGAGAGAGAGAGAGGGGTGTGGTGTGTGCATTAGTGTTGTCACGATACCAACATTTTGGTTTCGATACAGATACCAAGTCAAGAATTGCGATTCCGATTCTTTTTCGATACTCTTCTTTTATTATTTTCATGATCAATAAAATTGTAGTTTATCTGTTAAGTGTTTTCTTACAACATGGTCTCTTCTTTATACTTGAGTTTGTGATTTCTTTTATAGTTAACTTAATATTTTATTAACATGTAATAGTACAGTAATA
>NW_011335027.1:0-3337 GCF_000735185.1 Notothenia coriiceps
CACCCCCAAATCTGGCTGACTTCCCGCGTCCCTGAAAAATGACAAAAGAGGCATAACCAGAGACAAGTTTTTTTTGTTTTTTTTCCAAATGGAGCCAGTAAAGTGTTATGAATGTGGGTGATCTCTATTGTTGTCTTAACTCATAAAGATGCCAGGATGTTGACACCATCTAACTGTGTGTGTGTGTTGGTGTTTCATCACACACACTCTGAAGTGTTTCTGCTCATCTGGAGATCTCATCACGCAGCACATCGTTCTCTTATCTTTCTGGATTTCTTAACCTCCTTTTTCCTCTCTAACTAATGTTGTTTCCTTCGCAGGAAGTGAGCACAATGTGTTGGAGAGATAACACGGACAGGAAGGGGCGGGGCTTGAATCCAGATGGACAGGAAGTGAAGTCCACTGTTTGGTTTCAGCTGATTAGAGATTAGAGATAATGGGGGAGGCAAACAGGGAGAGAGACAGACTGAGAGTGAGCTGGAGGAACTCACTGCTCTTAAGTATTTATATGAAAACCCCCACAGGAAAACATTTTAAAGGGCTTCCAGCTATTGTGTCCGTCAAATGGCCTTCCAAGGAGGCCGGAATTTTAAAAGAAAACAAGTTCAAGTCCAAACAAAAAAGAGTAAACGGGAGAATAAATCAACGTCATTCTCTAAACTGCAATTAATTCAACTGTCTTGAGGATACATGGTTGTGTCTTTTGAAGAACAATGTATTTAAATTGACAAATGGACTGTTTTAATTGAAATAGATGCTATTTTACAGTGATTTAAAGGTGTAAGCACTAACAATAAGTGACCTTTTTCCTTTATGACCTTTTATAAATGATGAATTCAGTCAAAATGTCCCTTGGTATTGTTCTGCTCTACTGCCTTCCCTTGGAAAACAAGCGTTCAATTGTATCTGAGAACCTTAAGATGTAATGTAAGGGAAAAGCCACGATAAAGCTCAAACCAATAATCAATCAATAAGTGATTAAAAACATATAATTAAAAACTATTTTGTTAATTGATTCAGCGTCTGCATTGCTTTTCGAACATAATTGCGCAACATTTTCTTGCTTCCAGCTTCTGAAATATAATTTGTGTGACTTTTTTTCCATTTAATCTCATTGGAAGATTTACATTTTATTACATTTTACAACAACGGAGGATACATATGGCTCCAAGGAGTGTCTTTCATGAATAACTGTATAGTTTATACCACATTGCTGCTGTAAAAGTGTAGAAACTACCCTAATAATAACTAAATAAAGTATTTTTGGACGAATCACTAAGCCCTTAAGTGTGTCTTCTTGTAAGATTGGACGAGCTACAGTAAAGACAGAGTAGTGTTTGAATGATAATCAGAGTTTTTCTATAAAAAGTACTAAAATCCTCTAAAGATTGTCATGTTTTTTGGAGTGTTTTTGCCCGGACAGTAGCCAAAAAGGATGAGAGGTTAAAGCTATTGAAGCCACCTCAGAAGCTCCTGACACTCCGTGTTTCCGGAGTTTTTCCGAATGACTTTTGTTCCAGTAGGCCTCAGAGAGTTGGGATTTCATCTGAACAATAAACCGTGATGATAGGTTCTGTCAAATAAAACCCCGGGAACACGCTGTAATTCTGTCAGAGCAGCAGCAGTGGAGCCATTTCCTCTCAGTCTGTCTTTCGGATGGTTTCCTCCTCTTAGATTGACTGGGAAAATAACCCCAAAAAATTCCTATTATAATCAGTCATAAGGTTTCTACTTCAGAAAATGGTAACAGCGGTCCAATTCAGGAACTTTCTGTTGTGCTTATCTTGATTTTTTCTTACAACTCGTCACACCTTAATGTCAAGAATGCTGCGATATTGCTTTAAGTGAAATGTAGTGGGAAGAGGGAATATCACAAATAACCCACTGGACTTCACAGACTGATAACTCTCCATGAATATTTGGTTTCTTTATCAGAAAAAAGCACAAACACAACGGGCCCCCCTGCTGTGATCAAACACTCGAAACCTCTTTGAGTTTTAAAACTCTTGTCGGAAACGTTTCACCTCCAACAATAAACCCCTCAGGCGGTTCGTATTTACAAGTCAAATCAGATCAAAAGTAAAATCACCTCGTTCTCACCGTGTTTATGGCCCTTTTGTTAAAAAACATCAAAGGTTGAAGAGATTACAGGCCGTCAACACCAAAGAGAAGACGGGTATATTATGGCAAAACCAAGGAGCTGATTTGAAACGCAACATTTTGCAATATGAAAAGGGATATATTTTAAACTTCCATTGATTCAAATGACAATATGTGATGTGTGCTTATGTGCTTGTGCTTATGTGTATTGACCAACATTTACCCCATATGACATATTTCTGGTTTCATGATCTTGAAAAACGACTTTAATATTAAAACAAACTAGCTTCAAAAGTCTTAAAATTGTGAATTTGAATGGAAATCAATAGCCTATCATCAGGAATGAACATGGTTAAAATGTTTAACTCAGTAAATGTGAAAAATATTATAAATATATGATATTTTTCTGCAGTTTTTCAGATATTTTTTTCCTCTATTGACATGAGATTAACATTTTTTTAAAAGGGATGCACAAGGGTTAATATATAGAGTAATGTTTAACCCTCCTGTTGTCTTCTTCCCCCCCCCCTTACTTTGGTGTTCGTGGTCAATTTTGACCGGTCCTGTTTTAACTGCTATTACATTAACACAAAAACCATTAATCACCACCAAATTTAATTTAGCACCCTTTCAAACTGTAAATATTGTATCAGACTACTGGTATACATGAACAACTGCAGTAAATATACAAAGAACAGACACTGAACATGTATTGCGGGTGCCAGGTGTGATTCATGTGGGGGGAGGGGCACATAAGAGCGGGAAATGTGTCAAATTGTTCTGTGTGTGTGTGTGTTTGTGTGTGCCAGGTGTGGTCCATGTGGGGGGATGGGCACATAAAGGGGGGGGGGGAACACATCTAGTGTATGTGTGTGTTTGTGTGTTATCAGATCCGGATGGTTACTAATTCCTTTTCTTTATGGCGGTCATTTTTGACCGGGAACACCATGGGTGTTACAAAGTTGACTAAATCATCCAAAATGTAATGAAAGTGGTGATCAGCCATTTTATATGTTCAAATGTCTACTGTGAAGGATATCATAAAGCCTTAATGCAATCAAATGTAAAACAAAAAAGTTATGATTGATGAAAGCAGTAAATCGGTCAGATTTGACACGAACACAACAGGAGGGTTAATTGAAGACTGCGTGGTTTTAATGCAGAGTTTTTTGGTAAAAATAAGTCATGTGTCCATTTTAACGTTGTCCAAATGTAGATAGAAATATGCATCATTGGT
>NW_011335028.1:0-2645 GCF_000735185.1 Notothenia coriiceps
ATTACTTTCTTTATCAATCACACTTTCAGTTGTTGTTTACTATGATAGAATAGAATTGTTGGTGTGAGTTCATGAGTTGGACTTTGTATGTAAACTGGTATTTGGTTTGTTGGACCAGAAAACCACTCAAGTAGGTAGAAAGTGGCTGAGAGCTGCAGAAACCCTCAAAGTGGAGTATAGAGAGGCGAAGTCCCGCCCATCTACTTCCGACCCATGGGACCTTATTTCGGAAAAATTATGTATAGAAGTCAATGGGGAGAGAAAGATTATCTTTCGATCCCGTTTGATCCCGCCACGAATTACACATATGATGTTTGTCAATCTTGAAAAATAATTTCCATGTAAAAAAAGTCAGTTTGTCGTAAAACTGTTGAAATATAAGACTATGAAAAATACGCAACTAGAAAGACTACAAATCCCAGAATCCGGTCCTGCATGCTAGCTCTTACGGAACCGACTAACTCCCCTTGTGTGTATGTACAGCTCTCAACATGCCCAGACTTGTAGTGATTTTCACCTCTTTTAATACTTTTCGCCTCATTCTGAAAGAAAGAAGTGAAATGTGCCAACGTGACGGCCGTCTTGGTGTGTGGTGCGAGACGGGAGATGTAGTTCATTGAGCGGTTTCACACAAAAAAAATTTTACTTTTACATTTTAATTTTTTAGACTTGCAAAATCATCTTTTAAAATTGACAAACATCATATGTGTAATTCGTGGCACAATTCAAACGGGATCGAAAAATAATCTTTCTCTCGCCATTGACTTCAATACATACTTTTTCCGAAATAAGGTCCCATGGAGGTCCCCCGGAAAGGGTGGGACTTCGCCTCTCTATCGGTTCACATTGGGAAAAGTACTAAAAACATCTCTTTCACATCACCGGGTATCATTAAATTGTATTGAGTGTAAATATGAAAATGTTGCTTACTCTGGCTCCACCTGTAAAAACCATCAAACGATAAAAAGGTCCAAAAAGTTGTATGTCATTTGGATGGCTTCCAGAAACCCAGAGTTGTCCCATTGTAACTCATTTGTAGTCTTCTATGAAGCAAAATTGACCAACATGAATTGGTTTCCACTTCCCAAATGTGAAAATGTTGCTTTAAATGGGTTAATACAATTTAGAAAGCTTTGTGAAATTGTACAAAAACAGTCATTCAAGCTATACTATGCTATCAGCAGCACACAGGAAGTACATCATGCTGTTGAAAAAGCATATTTTATGACTTTATCAAGATAGACTTGTAGTTGTTTTCTCTGTGATGTCGGACATGATATGAATTGAGTCTGATGTAAAGCTTTGATGAAAACCTGAACTCTAAATGAACCATTATTATATAATAATATACGTATTATACAATACAGGCACATGCAGAGGATTAGGCATCGATACAACAGCCCTTTTAGTGAGATGAATCATAAGCGTTTTTTCTCACATGATTCGTGAACAGAACAACAAATAAAAACATTTATATAGCAACAAGGACTCAGGGCGAAATAAATGAAAACCGCCTGCCTTCCCCCAAGCTTTTATGATACCATTACAATGACATCCCTTTCTCTACTGTATCAACCACTTTTCTTTATGCTGACATGTGAGTTCAGCTGAAACATCCCCAGCTTATCTGAACAATGTGCTGTTTATTGGTCATTAGATGTAACCTTTGCCAAACTCTGACTCATTCCTTATCGCCAAAAGTTACAATGCAAAACATAAGCCTGTCATGAGCGGTGAGAGATTTAGCTTCCAGAGAATAGATCTTATGTTAACCTGTTAAGCCCGATTGCCCCCGCCGGCAGGAGCAAACACAACAATATTCACGAAACTGTGTCTCAGGGCTTCTTAACATTTAACAACCTATTAATGTGTCATACCCACTTAACGGGAAGAAACTCAGCTAACTGACGATATGAACAATTTCAACACTACAGACTATCGTGCCACCTAACCATTCACCAAAAATGTTTTTAATACCAGCGGTAACCGGCCAAGCGCCGGGCAAAAAACAATCTTCAAATAAAAGAAAGTCACCGGAGTAGTTAAACGGATAGTGACAGAGAGTATGAGAAGAAGACCACCATGGGGTCTAGAGCCTTCAGCCGCTCTGCACCCCGCCTCTGGAACTCCCTCCCACCTGACATCCGCAAAACTGATTCTCTCCCCATTTTCAAATCACGCCTCAAAACATATCTCTTCACACTCGCATATCCACCCTGATCATTAATTATCCATCACACATCCTCTGTTTTTATTTATTTGGTTATTTGATTGATTTATATACTGCATTGTCTTGTTTATGTCTCTTATGCTGGTGTTATGTATTGTGTATCTTACTTTTTATGTGTTTGTACGGCGACCTTGAGAGCCTTGAAAGGGGCGCCTAGCTATATAAGATAAATGAATTATTATTATTATTATTAAGAGGGAGAGAAAGTTTCAGCCAGCTTGATCGATGGAATCTTTCGATTACAGTTATGATTCGAAAATTATAAAAGTAGGGTAGACATGTTGTTACAGCCGCTGCCTTCCTGGGGCTGTTAAGGCTGTGTGTGTACACATGAGCTGTGCAGTTCCTCCGACGTCCCGCCCTCGCAACATCCGAAGAGGTGATTGGATGAGACGTCATCCAATCCCCGCCCCCT
>NW_011335029.1:0-12152 GCF_000735185.1 Notothenia coriiceps
GGTTTTTCAACTCTTTCACCTGTGGGGAAATTGCAGGATTGGCTCCAGGTCGCCCTTTTTATTTACTACAAGACAAATGTGCTTTTTTATTTCATACAGTTATTTGGATTGAGACAGGGAAATAATATAAACCTCACGTGTGGCGTTTCACTGTCAAGGGGAGCCTGTATGTAATTACATTGTAAATACTGACTTGAGCCCCACCACTGTATGGGTTAGCCCTACCATAGATTACCCAACACAAATACTCTGGCGCCGCAACTGTTTGCGGTCTACTATGACAGAGAAGAGCCTGTCAAGTTTGGCTGTACTCAGCATTGAATCAAAACGCACCATAGCTTTAAATCTTAATAAGTTTGTGTGGCGTTTTGCTGATCAAGATGGTAATCGCCACATTCAGCTGTTATAGGCATGCCAACTTGATGCTCTGCTCACGGATGAGCCGATGAGAATAATAAACTGTTAAGATGATGACCTTACATAAATATATGTTTCTTCTTTGTGGGGGTCTGACCCCAAAAAACAGTTTGAAGTCCAGCGAAAGTCAAATAAGACGGTGTGTAAAACTTCACTGCCCAGCCCAAAAAATTCCACTGGATAATAACTGCAGCGATGTATGTTTTAGCTGAATACACGTTTTTTTTAACCCTAACTGATGCAGCTAGTAACTTCTTTAATGTTTGTTCTTTCTGATGTAAAGTCAAGGTTGTAACTGTTTGCAATGAAGTTGTGGGGCGCTGAACTGTTCCTTTGATTCTTTTGAATTATGATGGTAATTACTGGTCTTTCAAATTTGAAGGAGGGTGAGCAAGCATCTTGAGGAACATTCATCATTAACTCCTCCAAAAAATATAGTTTATTTAATAATAACACTGAAGATGTGAATCATAACAGTGATTGACAGCTGATAGGAATAATATGATTGTTAATATTATCATATTCATACAGACACACATCGATGAGACAGTTAATTAATTAATTTATTGCAGCAGTCTGCATATTTGGTACCCCTGCTGGTCTAAGAGTTAAACCAACTCATTCAGTTAAAATTCATTAAATTATGTCTGCCACCTTATATATTTATATTTAAGGCTTTACTAATGTGCCACAATAATGTCACCTAATGTTATTGAGTTAAAATATCAATATTGTGGCTTTCCAAGTTAACATTGACTGCGATTAAATCAGAATATACTTCTGCCAGGGGATGCCACCCCTCAAATTCTCCTGCCACCCTCTTGCCACCCCATGAATATTTGTCTAGATCCGCCCCTGTTGCTGTGAGACTCAAGCTTCCCAGGTTTATGAGGGCACACCCGACTTTCCATGTGGCTCGGATCAAGCCGGTCAAGGAGAGCTCTCTGGTCCCTGCCTCCAGACCCCCATCGCCCCCCGGTTCATCAATGGAGGGCCAGTTTATTCTGTCAAGCGGCTCTTGGTGGCTCACCGGCGGGGTCGTGGACGCCAGTATCTGGTGGATTGGGAGGGCTATGGTCCTGAGGAGAGGGAATGGGTATCTTCAAAGAACATTGTCGACCCAGATCTCATCCGGGATTTCCACAGGCCTGGACCGTCCGGTGCCGGTCGTTGAGGGGGGGTACTGTCACATCCTGGCCCTGGCTGATCGCCTCACTCCCTCACCTGATGTGTTTTCCTTCCCTGAGTATCACCTGCCTGGCCTCAATGAGCCTCAGCTGTCCCTAATCATTACTCCTCTCCTGTGTTTTTAGTTTGTGCTGTTGCCTTGGTCAGTGCCAGTTCGTCGTGTCTGTGTAGCATGAAGTGCTGCAAGAGACTCTCCTAAAAGTAAGCTACTGTCCTAGCTGTTTAGCGTTTTTACCTTAGTTGCCTGTATTATTTTTTTGCCTTTTTTGATTAAATGCTTGACTAAAGCTTTAAGCCTGGTTGTGCTCTTGATTCTTATTTGTTGCTTGTGCCAGTACTTGTGTCTGATAGTTTTAATCTATGCTGACATTTGCACTGGCCTGTGTGTATGATATAGTTTTATTTTTGCAATCATATTTATTTGTGTATTTATGTGTAGGCTTTATGCAAAAGATTGATGTCGAGTTGTGGCACCTTATTTTTGTATTTAATTTTTAGAACATTAATGAAACTCCAAAATATGCTGTGTTGACATTTTGAATAAAACATTCCCAATATCAAACTGCTTCTCTTATTAAATGTGTCTTTTTGCCTCTTGTACGCTTACATGTTCTCTATAACTTAAATTAAAAAAATGTAATAATCTTCAATAAGTATAGTCTATGAGTCTATAACCAGGTTAACACGGTATCCAGGTGTTTTTTTTCTCACTTATATTCTCCCAATTATTCAGACCTTTGTCCTTTAAGTCCTTATTCAGGAAGAATTAAAGAGATATAGAAGCACAGGACTGACGACTAAAACTGTTCAAACAAACATACATTTTAAAGCACATCCAAATTAAATGTTTAGGTGGAAAAATCTGTATTCCCAGCTAGTTGTTATTGCCATTCATTTGCAGTCTTCAAAAAGAAACTTAAACATGTATATATGTCATCTCTATGGAAGAGGATTAGGGCCACCTGTCCTTTTATATGACCGAAAGTGCCTATTTAGCGAGATTTAAGTCAAAATATTTGTTCTCAGAATTCTAACTTTATTCTCAGAACAAAAAACACTACTATAAAAAATGGAATCCAACCAATCTTTTGCAAAGACTGTATGTATTTGAATACATGACAACTACTCTTGGAGGACTGTGGATAAAACAAAGGCTTTAGAGGTGCTTGGTAACAAATTGTGCATATTTGGCGTACACATTAGCACATAGCTGTATCTCATGACACAGTAACTGTTGAATAAAGGTGTTCATAAACGCAGGAAAGAGCCATCATCAACCTTTAAATTATGTTCAGATATAGTAGGTCCTGTTTGATGTTTTTACGGCAGGCAAATTCAAAGCAGACCTACAGTATTTCCTCTTCTAGGTTAGATTAGATATTATACAGCACAAAGCCTCCAGTAACAATATACTTCCCTTTGATCAAGACAACCATTATTGTGTATGCATTTGACCTTTTTGCAAAATGTTGATACCAATTGTTTCAATTAAATGTTTGCTGATTACATAATCCTTACAACATCAACTCATAGCAACTAAAGAATGATTAAACTTCTTAAAGGTCCCATGTCATGCTTTTCCGGTTATTACCCGTCCCCTTGTGTGTTATGTAGCTTTTTCTGCATGTAAACGGTCTGCAGAGTCACAAACCCTCAAAGTACACCCTGTAGCGAGTAAAACTCTAACACAGAAAATACCTGTCTATGCTGCCCCAGAACGCCTAGTTGGAGATTTGTCTTTTTCCATTGTTTTCTTCCTGGGTTCTGTGACACCCAAATCAACAACAAATGACCGGATTGGCCCAAATTGACCAATCCGCGGAGCACAAGGCCGGACTGGGACAATAAATCAGGCCGGGAATTATACACCCAGCCAGGCCACTACCAGTTTTTTGTGCCATTTTGCTGGATTTATTTGTCAATATTTACAGCGTTGCTGCCCATAGTGATAGCCCTCTAGTTTAAATCTACTACCCAAAAATAAACATATGGAGATGGGTTACTATTTAAAAAAAATTGCAAATCTATTCAGGAACCTATTTATGTGAACATATTTTAATTGGGGGTGGACCTCAAATCCTATCAATAGGATACGGCTGTAATAGGCCTAAGGCCTTTTAGTCGCTCATAAATAAATAAGTAGATCACTGATTCTTTATTTACTATGGATGCTGGCAACAGTCACATAGTCCAAAGTGAAGTTAGACTATGTGACTGTTGCCAGCATCCATAGTAAAATGTTGGACTTAAATGTATCAATCTGGTGCACTTTGAGGGGGAAATAAAGAGATTACACCTATATGAAACAGAACTGTATACTTTTAAATAATCATCAAATCATAAGAACATGGCCATAATCCAATATGAAAAAACATTGAAACTTGTATATTCATTTGTTTTTGGTTCATTTATACTGTACAGTATGTGTGAGTGTCTCAGGGCTCCTGAAACAGCCTCTCCTGTCTCCCTCCTCTCCCCCCTGCTCCTCTTTGAGGCAGCAGCAAAGACTAGTTTTAGCTCTCAACAATTTTTAAAAGTTTATCTTACCTTTTTTCACCTAGTTAACATTTTTATTTATTATTCATGCATATTTTACTAATCACTCCCCATAATCCATTCTGCAGTTCCTTTGCGGAACATCAAGCCTAACAACACAAACCGGTTTGAGGCATTCCTGTAATCCATTAGCACTGCTCCCTCTGCACATGTTTGATCATGAGCTCTTTCCTCTTTGTTAATGTTGTCATATTTTTGAGCACATAGCATGATGATCACTGGTAAAGCAAACACACTCCTATTGTGTATTGCTTTTATTTTAAAGCAGAACATTGAGAAAGTACTTTTACCCATGTCTGTTAAGTGTGAAAATGCCAGGGAAAAAGATTAGGATCTGTTATTTTAGCAAACAAGGAAGTTAACCCCTTTATAAGGTCAGTAAATTCTTCGTCGTATTTATATCTACGCTAGTGTTTGCGAACTGTGGTATGAAAGAATGAGGAAGTCCCAGAGCAATCATAAAAAGGGAAGCAGCTGTCAAACAGGTACAGACTCAAAGTTCAGGGGAACTGCACCTGTATTCTAGATTAATTTTAAATTTTGTCAACGATTTTCCCTGATCTGACTATCAGTTAGAATCAGTTTTTTGAAAAGGAATCGGATTTTCACGTATCAATGGATCCTGCTTTGCTACTGAGTCAGGAGGACAGTGCTTTGAACTGTCTGTCTGGGATGTCGACTCGAAGCTGCTCAGAGAACACCCTGAAGTTTATCTGTGAGTTTCAGCGCGAGCCTGGTCCACCGCAGGCGCCCGGAGATGGGGATTACAATAAATCTGTGTCGGTCCTTCTACCTGCGCAGTGCAGTGTCTACCAGCTACGGCTACGCATCTGTTTGCAGGTAGGCTACCCCTTTTGTTAAAGATGGGTTTTATTTCTCGAGGTTTATTCAAGCTGTGTCAATATATACAAATGTTTAGCTGGCCATTGCAACCGGGAACAGCTTAGAACACTTTTATAGATAAATACAATGCTCAGCTTACTAAGGAAGAGGTATTCCGTTTTTTTTAAGGTTGTGGTGGTGGTTGGTTCTTTGGAATAGAAGAAAACGGGTCAGGAAAAGGTCTAGCAGTGCTAGTAATGTTATGTTGTGTTATGTTTGTCGGTCACTGCTTTCTTCAAGAAGTAGTGGAAGTATTTAGATCCTTTACTTCAGTAAAAAATCTATAATTACACTGTTAAACGGTAAAATGCATGGACTCAAAGCCCTTCTTAAGAAAAGGAAAGTGTTATCAGAAATTGCACTTGTAAACTCACTGGGCGAACTGAAGTAAATTTTTCCTGTGAGTGTTTTGGTGTTGGTATTATTACTGCTGCATTCATGTGTATATTGCATTTTGTTGCTGTTGTTTTAGGATTATATTAGGTTTGTAGCTTAAAGGTCACCTATTATGCAAAATGCCCTTATTGATGTCTTTTATACATAAATAAGTGTCCCCGGTGTGTAAGGGAACTCACAAAGTGTCTCTCTTTTCATCCTTAGTCACATCTCTAAAAACGGGGGTACAACGGAGCTGATTTAGATTTGCTGCGGTCATGACGACATTACTAAAATATGGGCTGGCTTTACATTAAACTCCTGGCAATGTTCCGCCCACCAAATCGTCCCCCATCTGAAACGTCACTGTATCAGAATCAATGCGCGATGTGTTTTGGAAGTGATATGGTCTGTGTTTATATTAGCAAGCATCGCTAACACAGTCATGTGACCTAGAGGTATTTAAGCAATATGCTAATTTCCCCATACAAATATTAATATAAAATATGTAAAGTATTAAAATGCAACAAAAATATGTGTGTCCTATGCCGCCAGTGTTCTTTGACCCAGAATTGATTTTTGAGTGATTAGGTCACATGACCTGAAAGGTATTGAAGCAATATGCTAATTTCCCCATACAAATATTAATATAAAAATATGTAAAGTAAAAATGCAATAAAAAGAGGTGTGTCCTATGCAGCCAGTGTAGTTCTTTGACCCAGCATTGATTTTTGAGTGATTAGGTCACATGACCTGAAAGGTATTGAAGCAATATGCTAATTTCCCCATACAAATATTAATATAAAATATGTAAAGTATTAAAATGCAACAAAAAGAGGTGTGTCAAAATGCAGCCAGTGTAGTTATTTGATGCATAGCTTATTTTTGAGTGATTCGGTCACATGACCTGGAAGTTATTGAAGAAATATGCTCATTTTTCCATACAAATATTAATATAAAAATATTTAGAGTATTACAATGCAATAAAAAGAGGTGTGTCCTATGCAGCCAGTGTAGTTATTTGACCCAGCACTGATTTTTGAGTGATTCGGTCACATGACCTGGAAGTTATTGAAGAAATAAGCTAATTCTTCCATCAAAATATTAATAAAACGTATTTAAAGTATTAAAATGGAATAAAAAGATGTGTTCAAAACAGGTAGCTCTAGAGTGGATTTGCTTCACATTCACACGATCGGGAAGCTGTCGATTTATTAAAAAGAACATGGTTCTTGTGTAATTTGGGGGCATAGTGGGTTGTCCCTAGGTGTTCGGATCAGGGGGTCACAGGTTCAAACCCCACTGCAGTCAGCATGTTGTTGTGTCCCTGGGCAAGACACTTCACCCCCGTCTGCGTCGCGTTACGGCCGCGTTACGGCCGCATTACAGCTGCGCCGCGGCGTTCGCAAAGATCGCGGCGACTCTAGTCAATGGGTGCTATTTCACCAGACGCGCCGTGTTACGGCTCAGAGGCGTATTTTCGTGAGGCGTTGCAGAGGAGCCGGGCAGGAAGTGGAACGGTCAGAGCATCCGGCCCATCCCCAAAATAAACTAATTTTGTAGACGCTATCCCTCCGTAGTCTTTCTTTCGGTTTACAGGCACTGTGTAAATTATAGAATGATTATGATGATGAATGCATTTTTTTACCACTAAAATACAGCAACACATCCTTGATTCATGTCGTTTATAACTGGAATATTACAATTATTATTAACTTTGTCTGCACAAAGCCTATCCAGGAAATATGCCCAAATCAACAAAAACTGCGAGCCGGCACGCAAGACGCTCCGCTTCTGAAATGCTTCTGAAACGCGCCCGGTAGGGTATGATGCCGGAGGAGGCCGGACCAAAATCGCGGCACAGCCGTGACGCTGCGCAGACGGACCCGGTGGAGTCGAGGGGTGACGCTGCTGGCTGGTCCGCGAATGTCTGTCGAATATCCAACCTAAAATAACTTCACCGCGGTAACGTTTAGCTGAGTTTCTGCTGGCAGACGTTCTTCCCTTCAGAGAGGAGAGCTCACTGCGTGATCTCTAAAGGGGCGTGGCCAGCAGCAGCTTGGTTACATTCAAAGGGCCAGACCCAGATTCAGCACTTATGTAATGGGGCTGAAATAGAGGGGTATGAGTAGGGATGGGTATCGAGAACCGGTACTAAGTCAGTACCGGTACCTGATTGGACGGTATTGGTATACCGTTAAGCCGCTGGACAAACGGTGCTGCTATCGGTATATGAATTACGCTACTTCCTTAGTTTAAACAATTCTGGTTGGTTGGGAACCACCTCCTGTGTGACGTATCCGGCTTGAGTACCACTGATTGGCCACTGTGAATGCCACTCGTCATCTCTCCTAACAGCGCTCTTATTATTGTGAGACTCCCGGGGGCAGACCATAGGGGCAGACGCAACATCTTGCTACTGTAGAAACAGCGTCTCAAGGCTTCTTAATATTTAACAACCTATTAATGATGCATACCCACTTAACGGGAAAAACTCAGCTAACAGACGATATTAACCATTTTACCTACACGGAACAGAAGTCCAACACCAAGAGTCTAAATCAACACTTAGCAAAGCAGGCTATCGGGGCTAACAGGGCTAACGGCTACTTTAGCACATAACTGGCAAAAGCAATCTTTTCTACGTCATTTTATCTGCACAAACAACATATCACATGAAAGCTGATTCCATTGGTGTAAGTCTCATCACTGTACGACCAAAACTCACTGAACTAGCAGCCAGGAAAGAGCAAGAAAACATTTTACGTAGCCATGATGATAGTTATGTCTTACCCATCTTACCTTTGCTGTTTTGTGATCAAAAGTTGTGTTTAAGGGCAGAACAAAAGTTAATCCAATGTCTCTGTGTAACTTTAAAATGATTACTGATACATCATTACAATTATTAATAATAAACGCAATAAACGGATTATAATGGTTAGCCGACCGGAGCTTCCTGTTTAGGAGGTGCACACGCAGCGTCTCGTTTTAACTGAATAATGGTCATGTTTACATGGATTTATGAACTGCCCCTAATTACCGCCCCCCTTCCAGAGACACACTGTCAAACACACTCATACCTGCTTGGTATGACATTGAAAAAGTTACATTAAATAATAAACAAAAATAAATTACGATAAAATGACTGTTGTTTAATCTACACATTTTGTAATCATGTCTATAATTTCGAGCACCAAATTATTGAAAAGTATCGATAAGAGTATCAAAAAATACTGGTATTGATAAGCAGTATCGGTATCGGTATCCATAAAATCCTAATGATACCCATCCCTAGGTATGAGGCATGGCTACAATGGGTGATCTGTGTGTAATGCAACCTAACATAGCTGCTAGTGTGGCTGTAGACTCTAATACATAATCAAGCTGCAACCATCAACATTTTCCCAAAATGTGTCTCTACCTTCAGGCACAGGAACAAAACTGCCATCCAGACCCACTTGCAGTTCTGGACCCAGAGAAATACACTCTGCTTTACACCAGGGGGGAAGACTGGTATGAGGCCTATGATGACTGCCAAGTCGTCAGGACGTTAGACATTCCATGGTCATGTGACGACACCGGGCGTCTGTTGGCGCACATAGTAGTTAAACCACTCATGGCAGTTGATTCGGAGGAGAAGATGAAACAGCAGCAGTTACTGGCTTACCTGATTGGACACAATCTAGAGAAAGAAGCGTCTGATAGACTTGGTGAACTCACATTTACTCGCAGGAAACTGGCATCTCCGAGAAGACAAGAGTTGAGGGATCGGGATGACAAGATCTATACCACAGAGCCTTGGATAACGAGCACCCCCATTCCAAATGACCTACAGGACCAGCTTAACAGAAATCTCCCTGTTAGCTTTCATTACATGAACAAGATCAGCTTCAGCACACACGTGGCTTATAGTACAACACCAAGTGTTCTACTTGACGTTTTCAGAAGGGTGATGGCAGACCAGGGAATTAAGTATGACACTTCTGATGGTCTGGTGTTGAAGGTCTCCGGGAGGGAGGAGTTTTTATCTGGAGAAAGCCCCCTGCATGATTTCCTGTGGGTTCGACAGTGCTTAAAAAACAACCAGGACCTCCACCTCTCTGTTGTCCATGTGTCGCAGCTTGTCAGTGAGACTGTCAAGTATGCGGACTGGGCTCTTGTTGATGGATCCAGTGGTCAGTTCAGCTCTCATGATGATATCCGCCTCGAAGGGAAGGATTTGGATGACATTTTCATGATTTCACTGTGGGACTGCAACAGAAGACTTCGAGTGAAATTGCTTGGCTTTGACATCCCAAAACTCCCAAGCAAATCCCCTCAGTCTGTCAATGTGAAAGCCTCCATACTTTATGGTAACAAGGTTCTCTCTTCAGTGTCCTCCACATCCAAGACCTTTGCAGATGAAGTGCTGTGGAATGAGTGGCTGGACTTTGATGTTCTGCTCAGGGATCTGCCTCGTGGTGCCAAACTGGGTTTCACTATCATTGGTAGTGGTGGTGACATCTCCCCTGTAACCAAAGACCCAAAGCCTTCAGTAAACAAAGACTCAAGGTCGCCTTTAGCTTCGGTCAAGGCAGCAGACCTGCAGAAAGGGAAGGGCAAGGTGCTCTACTTCGTCAATCTTCTTCTCATTGATCACAGGTATGGTTTTTTAATATCAATTACAACTTTGTGACGTTTTTAATCAGTGTCTTTACAGTGTTAGATGATGAAAAGCAACACATTTACATTCTCAACTCAACATATAAGGATGTGCATGTCAGGAATCACTTTTTAACGCAGTTGGTACCCTCAGCCTTATTTTTCAACAAACCTGGTAGAACTTAAGACTTCAAGAGGTAGTCAATGGTGTGAATTCAAACAAGACATTTCTTTAGGTTTAGGTTTATCATGTATGTAAATTAAGTTGAATACGTAGGTTACAAATAAATCAGCATTGACTTTTGCTTTCACACTCACATGAATAGGGTTAAAGTCCAATGTTTGTCTTTTGTCACCCAACATCTTCCTCTACTCTCATCATGATCACTACAGCAGATAGAGTCATTCATTTGACAAGGTGAACCTAGCGGGGTATGTTTAGTGTCAAATTTTGAAGCATATGATGTATGTTTAACAAGAAATGCAGCCTGGAATTGAGAAAAACTGTATGTGCTGGGTTTAGGGTTCTTTTCAAATTGTACACTTGTTGGCCCCTGCAGGTCCGTCCTGAGCCAGGGCCCCCACACCATGCACATGTGGTCCTTCCTTGACCTGGAGGAAGAGGCCATCACCTATCAAGCGGACAAGTTGTCCTCTGCTACCAACCCAGACATAGCTGACTCGATGGCTATCAGCTTCCTTTTAGACCGCTACAGTTTCCCTGTGGTTCTGCCCACCTCCAGTCTCAGCCCGACAACATCTGATGTTTCCTCTAATGAGCCCTCCAACTCACCACAATCCACCTTATCAAGCACAGGTTTGTCCTCTCAGAATGGGAAACCTCGGAAGGACTCATTGACTGACACAGTCACTCTCAGATCCCGGTCTCCAGTCACCACTACCAGCAGGGATTGCCTCAAAAGATTCCGGGAGGAGAGTGTCCGCTACGCCTCGAATCTCCCCCATTTCTTACGCAATGTTGACTGGATGAATCGCAGTGTGGTTGAAGATGTCCACTGGCTCCTGGGAAACTGGGATCCTAGTGAACTGGATTTAACAGTGGCGTTAGAGCTCTTAAGCATGGACTTTGCTGATATGACTGTCAGGAGACTAGCTGTCCAGAGATTGGAGAGCCTGTCCAATGATGATGTGCTAAAGTATTTGCTTCAGCTGGTGCAGGTATGTGTTGTTTTCTTAAAGGTCCCATGAGATGCTTCTCTGGTTATTACCCGTCCCCTTGTGTGTTATGAAGGTTTTTCTGCATGTAAACGGTCTGCAGAGTCACAAACCCTCAAAGTACACCCTATGTAGCGAGTAAAACTCTAACACAGAAAATACCTGTCTATGCTGCCCCAGGACGCCTCGTTGGAGATTTCTCATTTTCCATTGTGTATTTCCTGAGTATAGTGACGTAACAAGTATAGTGGCGTAACGGCTGAGTGTGTGTGTGTAAGTTCCTCACACACACACACTCACTCAGCCTTATCTTTTCTCAGCCGCGGCTCTGCGGATCTCCGCACACACACTCACTCAGCCTTGTCTTTTCTCAGCTGCGGCTCCGCCGATTTACACACACACACACACACACACACACACACACACACACACACACACACACACACACACACACACACACACACACACACACACACACACACACACACACACCCCGGGGGGCGCAAGAGACCAGGAGAAAAAATGGTTATTAAAACAAAACAAAAATCATATTTTGAAAGATTATTGATTCGAAAATAATATGATACAGTACAGTACTATTACGTCTGGGTCTCTGTGTTTCATTAAAGCTCGGCTCTGTGTGTGTGTGGAACGAGCCATTTTGTGTGCGTGCGCGAGCAAGAGAGAGAGAGCGCACCGGTACCGGAGATCGTTGTTGTTAGCTTCTGGTGCTAGCGAGCTCCGCTAACGGATATAAGGACTTTTTTCAACAACAAGGTGGAGGAGAGTCCTCTCCTGTCAGACTGAGAGGCTCAGTGAGCTAAAGGACTCTCTCAGTGTTATCTCAGTGGGTCTCAAACGTTTTGGTCACCATTAATGTAAACAATTATTTCCGAGGCACACGTTTATATGATCAT
>NW_011335030.1:0-13127 GCF_000735185.1 Notothenia coriiceps
GTCCTGACTTAAGGGTGGTGTGTTTGTTGTCTTTGTGGTATTTTCATATTTTTTTAAAGGTACACTTCCACTTTGCACTAAAGCTCAATATTTTTATTTATTTCTGCTTTTTCTTATAAAATAACACAATTTGATTTGCTTTCAATACAAAGACATGATAGCACATATACGACAAATAAACCTCCTATCTCTCCCTATCGTTAAACTGTTTGTGGAATCGCACAACGTGACATGGACCGCAATGCCTAGGTTCTAACAAACATGTAAATAACATAATATTCACAAATATAGATTAAGCATTATTTGAAAAAATAATATGGACCGTTTACATTTATTTGTGTATATCATTTTAATTCTGCCCTAGAAGCCCATAAATAAGAAGGACTTAAAGATGGTTTGTGATGCGAACATAGGAACAAATAACAGATTTCTAACAGGCTGGTCAACATAATGCATATATCTTTTTGTATGTGTGTCGGTTTTTAACTTCCTATTCCCCCTGCTCTAGTTCCGTCTGGTGGTGAAAACAACTCTGAAGCTGTTGTTGGTGTTAGTGGAATACTCCGAGTCCAACGCCCCACTGCTGATAGATGCCATCACCTCTGTGGAGACCAAGAGAGGTAAACATAAAACAACATCGGACCAGCTGCTGAGCCATTTACTCTCAGTCATTGTTCTGTGAGCTTCTGTCATTTTTTCTTGACAAGATGGACCTACTGTGTGGGAAGGGGTGGTTGGTTAGACACAAAGCTATTCATGTTTTTGTTTCTAATGCATACGTGTCCAGGATGCAAGTCGTGGTCCAATACTATGGAGATCTTGCAAGAGAAGGATGGAGTGGACACGGAGCTGCTGGTGTACGCCATGACCCTCATCAATAAGGTGTCAATGTCTATACTGAATGTTTATATACTTTT
Source organism: Notothenia coriiceps (assembly GCF_000735185.1). NCBI lineage: Eukaryota > Metazoa > Chordata > Actinopteri > Perciformes > Nototheniidae > Notothenia > Notothenia coriiceps. The sequence goes on from NW_011335030.1 coordinate 918, forward strand.
TATCATCATTTTCAACCACTCTATATAACTCTGATATGACCACCGGTACTATAAAAGGTGCTTTTCCTTCGCTATTTCCTTATGAATGAAAATGTTTTGTAGTTGTATTCTTCAGTCATGCACAAAATATCCAATTTCAGTGGTAGTGTTTCAGGGATTTTTCCCATCATGACAGAAATGACTAAATATAATAAGAGCATTGTTTCTGAAACCGCGACACAAACAACACCGCTGCCTGTTTGGCTCTCGTCTCATTACAAGGTGGAGCATTCAATGTATTCAGGTTCCTGCTGTGCGGACTGAGGCTGGGAAAAGGAGTCTTTTTTATTATGGTCCTTGGTCTTGGAATGACCTTCAATCACGCCTCAAACTGACGGCACTTGTCTCTATAGCATGTTTTAAATTGAAGTTGTCTTTTGTTTTCTTAGTTATGTTCTCTGTATTTTATATGTTTGTGTTTTGTGTAACGTTGCTGCCTTCTTGGCCAGGTCAGCATTGCAAGTGAGATTATATCTCAATGCTTTTATCTGGTTGAATAAAGGTTCAATAATTTATTTTGGATTCTAATAGACTTTAGATTGCACGTTAATGAGAAAGTTTATCTCTGGACAAAGTCAATTGTTGGCACTGTTACTATTTCTCTTTATTTAGCTTACTCATGTAAAGTTAAATTAGAAAGCTCACCAAGTTAATGTGCTTGAAGTTCCTGAAATAAAACATATTGAGCTTTGAACAGAACCGTGAACTGGGAGAATGTGTACATCCCTTCTGAATATGCAATATTTCAACATATAGCAGCCAAAACCTCTGATACAATTCGACTCATCGGTCTCCTTTTTCTTCTGGTAGACGCTGGCTGCACTGCCTGATCAGGACTCATTTTACGACATGGTGGATGGTCTTGAGGAACAGGGCATAGACACAGTGTCCCAAAGACATCTGGGCCGGAGAGGAACTGATCTGGATTTGGTTGAGCAGCTCAACATCTATGAGGTTTGTAAAACACTTAGTCAAAAGATAACAGGGAAAATATTGCAAGCTGATATTTGCCTTTCATCAGATACCAGCCAGTGAGTGCTGCTTACATCCAGTATTTCTAATGAATGTATAGCACATTTGGTTCATGCTAAAGTTCTGAAGCACCCTTTATGACTCCCGCTTCAGATGACCCTACGGCATGAAGACGGGGACGATGACAGCCAGCCTCCACCAATGGGACGCCGGGACCGCCGACGAGTCAGCCTTGGGTGCGGGGACAAAAAGCACGGCCTGGAGAGGAGGCGGAGCCGCAGGGCCTCTCTGGGGCGATCAGGCCAAGCCTCCCCCTGCAGCCCCGCGTCCCCACAGAGAGGCCTGCAGTCAGTCTATGGACAGAGAGCCGAGGACATGAGCGAGAGGTGAGATAAGGCTCACAAGTAAAAGTGCACTTTAAAGGTCACCTATTATGCAAAATCTACTTGTTCATGTCTCTTCTACATCAACATGTGTCCCCTCTGTGTAAAGAGATTCTGAAAGTTTCAGGAACAAAGATTCTCTCTCTTTTTGTCCTGATCCATTTCTATAAAAACCTGTCTGAAAATGAGCTGATCAGATTTTGGCCACTTTATGATGTCATAACGATGTTTTGGCTTGTGTAACCATTAGCCAATCAGCAACCAAGGTAACCCCCCCCACCCCCCTTATCACCTGAATCTCCTCCTAGAGCACCATTGAGTTCTTTTTAACCAAATATCTCTCAGAGGGGCGTGGGGAGGGGCTCCTTATTTTCATCTAAAGTAACAGACAGAGAATCAGCTATTTGGAAACAAGGCTGAAACAGAAGGGATTATGGGTAATGCTGCAATGATCTGTTTGGTGTTTGGAGCCAAACACTTTAGAGACAGGTTCTGTATATATCTGAGACCTGTAATATATTGCAGAGCGCATGGCCGACTCATTGGCCGGGTTAAAGTTCGTTGACCATATACTGTAGTAGTTTCACCTGGTTTTAGACCTAGCCGAGTAAGAAGTCTGTCCAAAAATATCTATTACCTAGTCCTGTTTTTCTCTCTTAGACGGAGTGAAGAAAGAAGGGACTTTTGAAAGTGTTGTCTCTTCAGGAGGTGAGAATAATACGTGTCTACTTCCGCTAGTGTGTATACGGAACCTAGCTATAGCTGTCTCTGTACTATCGGAATATACTACACACCTGATGTACACAACAACATTCCGGCCCATACCCCAAGAATAGAGGAGAGGGAGTCAGCCTGCTCCCTGTCAGATGCTTGGTTTAAGAGTAATAGCCGGGCTTTGTTATTTCATAAGCAAAGGTAGTAGTAAAACCAGTTTGTTCGAACCTTATTAAATTTCCCAGAAGGATAATATGCNTGAAACAGAAGGGATTATGGGTAATGCTGCAATGATCTGTTTGGTGTTTGGAGCCAAACACTTTAGAGACAGGTTCTGTATATATCTGAGACCTGTAATATATTGATGAAAAGCAGTATGATAGGGGACCTTTAAGAAAGTCAGTAGGTGTTTGTTTAACAAGGTATAAACAAAGATTGATGCTAAATATTTAGTGATCACCTGTTACCTTACCTGAGCCCAAGGATGCAGTTCTGACTGTCTGTACCGAATCATTCTGCTCCAGAGCACTTTCAGGTTTCCTTCAATCCATGTAAGTCCAAAGGTCTTTGCAAAAAAGTCCAGCAGCTGTGACCTTATGCTTAATTCCCACTACCGCTGCTCCTCACCTAACAGCTCCCGGGTCACATAAAAAACTCTTGAGTGTTTTTTGAATTCTACTTATTAAACACTTGTTCAGATAAAAGAGCTATCCCCAGCTGCACAAGCCTTTCGGGGATTGCAATTCTAATACAAGCTTACACGTTATTAAACCAGCACAGGCTTATTTCAGTGCTGTGTGTGCGCACCAAAAAGAGAATGAGGAGCTGGCTGTAGCTGGACTCAGGTAAACCTTTGTTACTCTCTATGTCCTCCCTTCATGTCTTTATCCTGTCAGTGTGTAACGTTACATAAGCAGATTAGCTCGTATTATTCAATTCAACTTTACTCTCCCTCTAGGGGAAATTAAACTTGCAGCAGAGCACAAATAAACAACATCCTAAAACACAGAACGATACAACAATAACAGAAACGTCTCTCGCATATTGTTCATTGAATGGGATGATGGGTGGAAGTTGTTTAAGTTCTGACATTACCGGTATCGGCAGCACCACTCAAAACACACACACACACACACACACACACACACACACACACACACACACACACACACACACACACACACACACACACACACACACACACACGGTTCTGGTCTTGTGGAACCTGGGAGCACGTGTCGACTCGACTGCAACAACAAACATCTTGTTTCTCCAGATGAGGCTGTTTGGTGACACTGATCCCAAGTCAGTTCTCCAGCGTCACCTTTTTCTCCTCCTGCCCTCCTTCCCCTCTTCCTTTCCATCATATCTTGTGTACTTGTGCAAGTTATCTAACTGGAGGCATGGAGTTTGTAACGGGAAACATTCATCCCCTTTCTACCATGTTGTCTTTTGTCTTGATCCTTTTGTTTTTCTACTGTATCTCTGTCTGATGTCATGTCCTTGTTTTTTGTCTTTCAGCATCATACACTTTTGTATAGTTTGAATAGTAGACAGCAACTAATGATTATTTCCATTATTGATTTTGACCATTTTAGAGATTAGATTAATTTATTAGATTAATTGTTTGGGCTCTAAAACTTCAGAAAAGTGTGAAGAATGTTCATCACGGTTTCTCGAAGTCAAAGCTAATGTTTTTAAAAGTCTTGGTTCTTTCCTAAGCAAAGTGTTCAAAATATGGAAATCAAATGTTTTCATATTTGAGAGACTGCAACTGAATAATCTTTCATTTGTTTTAATCTCTTAAAAAAAGAGAGTGTTGCAGCTCAGATTTTTTGTTGTGCAGCTTTAATAATTATTTCTCATTTAACCCCTCGATCTCTCTCTTTACCATTTCCTCTGTTCCATCTCTTTATTTCTTAAAAAACATGTTGATTTCCATGTGCCTGCTTCTCTTTTGTATTGCCTCAATTCTCCCTCAACCCTTCCCTTAAATACACCCATACATCCACCCCACCCCCCCTGCCTCCACAGAGAGGAGGAATGTGAGGGTGAGATAGAGGAGGAGGAAGTGGAGGAAGAAACTCCAGAGACTGAATCTGACTCGGATGAGCCAAAGGGGGCTGATTCAGTGTCTAAACTGAGCACCCTCAGGTATTTTAGGAAATGATGGTAACATGAGAATAAGTAACATCCAGCGGTTTTGTAATAAACAATATCTAGGGGGTTTATATCACAGTTTTGGGTTGTTTTGATCTCCTGGGGGCCTATGTACGTTAAAGGGGATAGTTCTAATGTTTGAAGTGGGGTCGTATGAGGAACTTATTCGTTGTCAGTGTATACATGCAGAAGATAGTGGCTGGCACGCCCCCAGTTTGGACAAGACAGGAGTACCAGAACTACAGCTAAGCAATGGAGCAAGAGCAGTAGCAAACATATTTTATTCACCTTTGAAAACAACGTAACCAAAATATCATGATAAGTTAGTGTTTACTCTTTATTGGGATGTCTTCACCACTTGCTGTCAGACATGCCTGAACCTGAACCTGAAGTAACTGCAGCTGTTTTATCCATCCCAGAATCAGAATACCTTTATTAGTCCCACGGAGGGGACATTTGCGTAGTTACAGCAGGAAAAAGAGCCACAGACAGCTTAATGTTACATGTGTTGAATATGTGACGTGCATTAAAAAAACGAAGTTATGATATAATAAAAGAATATAATAAAAAATAAAAAGTTACATAATAAAAAAAAATACACATCCTGTAACAGTTCTGAGGATTTAGCAGCCAGGTATATATTACACAGTTATTAACGGCATCTATATATATTGCACATCTAGCACATATTGCACCTAGGTGGTTGGTATTTAGCAGCAAGGGGTGATATAGTCTGTGTTGTGGAGTGTGCTCTTTTCAAAGCCACCAGACTTGTATCTGCATTTATCTTGCAGAACACATAAGTCACTAGTGTTCCATTGCCTTGATTCGTTTTTTTTTTTTTTGTGTTAATATCTGACTTTCGATATTTTGGATTCACAAAAGTACCAAGTCTCAAGCGATGGATGTATTTTCTCCTGTGATGTAACTCCTGTCTGTTTCTCCAAACTGAGGGCCTGCCGACCCAAGATCAAAGGGAAAGCACCTAATACAATCCCTCTTAAAACAATCCGAACTTTCCCTTTAAGTCTCCCAGGGGAACATATGGTATTGCTTCTATTTCATTTGCCAAGTTTCATCAATGTATTCCTCTCGATCCATTCCTCTGTTCCTAGCCCCGCCACACATCTTCCATCTACAGCTCGCCGATCCACCGTGCAGTCCATCACCATCACTTCCAGGAAGGAGAGTCTAAGAGAAGAGGAGCAGAGGAATCGGACTGATCCACCCGCTATCCACCCCCCCATTACCCCCACCTTATCTCCTCCCGTGTCCTCCCCTCTCAGCCCCCCCGCCCCACCCTCCCTCCTGGCCTCCCTGCTGGCCAGGAAGAGGCCCATCGTCACTGTCCCGGCCACCAAGGAGGTCAGCCCGCCATCGCGCGGCAGCTCCCGCCCCTCCCCCGAACGCATGCCCTACCTGCCCCACTCACCCTTCCACCTCTTCTCCTACGACCTCGATGAGGAGCCGTCGCCCCCGGCTCCACCCAAACCCAGCGAGGAGTCACCCAAAACAACAACGTCTCCCAGGTCAGGCGGACAGCAGAACTCGACCTCCCTCGAGTTCAAGAAGCACAGAAAACTGCTTTTTCAATTCTCACTTTTATCCTTGCACCAGCTTGGTCTCTTGGCACCACGTTTGTTTTTCATCACCTTCCCTTCTTTGACTGCACAGCTTCTCACCTTCAGCCTATCAACGCTCTTGTTATCACTTATTGTTTCTTCACATTTCTTTTTCTTAGTTCTGTCAACGCGTGGATAGGCCACACTTTGTTTCCCTTTGTCACAGCTTTTCACGCCTTTTCAACCACACCTCTAGTACAGCACCTTTATTTCTGTATAATCTTTCTTTGCTTCTTTGTATGATCATTTTCTGCATTTTCTAAACTTCACTTTTTGTATTCCTGTGTGAGATGTTTAGCCTAAACTTATTTTGCTTGTTATTATTCGATATTCAAATGCTTAGATCTAAAGTCCTGTTTGCTAATTTTTATATTCTGTTATTTTCGTCTTGTTCCAAACACTTAAATAACATAGCTTCAAAAAATATATTCACTTGAGCAAAAGTTATTTTCAGTTTCACAGCGGACTGTAAATGAAGTGAGACACCTTTCTGGAATTGTCCACAAACATAAGCAGATAAACACCACAGCAGTTATAAATACATTCGGATCACTTTAGTGTCGCACACACAGCATTCCTGTTATGTAACACAGGCTTCATTTCTCGCCACCAGCTCTGCGCTGGTCAATGATGCACTGGCGGGTTCACTTACTGTCAACTACTTTCTCTTTCCTCCAGGAATGGCGGTCTCTCGTCCTATTCCTCTCTCAGCACCCCAAGCACGCCCACAACCTCCAGGTGAGAGCCTCCACATGAAACAGTGTTAATTTTGGCAGCTGTTTTTGATTTAGTCTTAGTCTTTAGACGAAAATGGTTATTAGTTTTAGTCACATTTTAGTCATTCCTATCCTTCGTAGTTTTAGTCGACGAAAACTCAAAACGTTTTAGTCGATAAAAAATTACATTTTAGTCAACTTTTAGTCAAAATGTGTCTCTATACTCTCTGAACGCTCCGTCCCCGGCAGATCTCTGTGTCCGCTGCAGCATGTCTGTTAGGCCCCGCCCCCCGCACACAGAGAGACACAGGGAGATCGCTCTTCTGGAGTGAAGAGAGCGGAAATAATGATATTGCAAGTTAGAAACGTAAGATGCATTTTGACAGACAAGATGGACACTTGGGGGAAAATATGCTGCATTTTGCATTTCCGATAGTCCACCATTAACACCTTAGTCCCTTCTCGTCTCGTCAACGAAAACTAAATATACATTTTTTTTCGTTATCAAGAATCTATTTTTAGCTCGTCATCGTCTCGTCTTTGTCATGTAAAAAAGGTTGTTGACGAACATTTTTCGTCATAGTTTTCGTTGACGAAATTAACACTGACATGAAAGCATGCTTAAAATACACACACGAGCACTCTAAAGGTAAACATGCAACTACATCTTCACATGTGTTTGCAGGACCAAACATAAACACACTCACGTGTAACAAGTGTGGACTGTGCAGCCATGTGGTGAATTCATGGCCATGACGTACTGAAGGGAAAGTGATCTCAGCTCTCTGGTCCCCTTTTTACTAAGCAGCTGCTCCTACTTCCTCCATGGGGAATACAATCATTAAAACATAACTGATGGCGTGTCAAACACATATAGAAGCTCTGTTTATGCAGGAAACATGTGTTGTGTTTTAGACAGATTTAGCTATTTGTATGTTCATATTGTCCCACAATGTTGCAGAAGGATAAACTAGCTTTTAAGATTATTATGAAGAATAATTTACTTTTCTCGCTTTTGGAAGAAATGTTTAAACTTTGTTTCTGAAGTAGTGTGCTTTTTAAACCCAATGTATCACTATTAATCACTGCATCACACTTGTTCTTTATTTTCTCTCTCTCCCCCTCAGGCCTGCTTTGGGAGGTCTTCTCTCCTCCTCGTATCGACAACACCAGGAATCTCTGGCGGCCGAGCGAGAGCGCCGTCGGGGGGAGAGAGAGGAGCGGCTGCAGAGGATAGAGAGAGAGGAGAGGAACAAGCACAGGTGAGACGCCACAGGAATCTGGATTATCCAAATAGTCACCAATTTGGATTAGGGGTTCTTAAACTTTGGTAACTTAAAAGCCACTTCTCATTGTTTAAAAAAAAAACAGAGAACCACAAACAAACTAGAAAAATCATATCATGACAAAAAACAGTCAAACAAAAACTGGTCTGTACTGCTTAACCTCACACACCACTACTTCCAATCTGAAAATGAATGTATTTAGGGTCATATCATTTTTCCACAAGCTTTGGAGCTTTAACTGGCGAAGTGTTGTCTCCCATTCGAGGGAACGTTAGCTAGCTAACAGCGGGCAAAACTTCTTTATCTGAATTCTTTAGCAAAGTGGACCTTCCTGCCGTAGGGTATGACTATTATGTTCTAAATTGTTTTGTTTGTGTGTCTCTCACAGCCGTGACTATGTGGATAAAATGGAAGAGGCCAGGCTTGCGCGGGATGAGAGGTAAGTGTGTGCACTAAGTCAAAACAACACACACTCAACATCTGAACCCACGGGGAATATGTTTCAGCCTGTGGTTTGGGAAGCCCGGTAATAGAGTAATTGTTTTCAGGTTAAAAAGGTTGGGGGGTTGCTTAGCCGATTTCTCTTTGCTCTGTTTCTCCTTTCTTAAAGAGCAGCATTTTAACTCGAGCGCTCTGCCAAGGGCTTGTTTGTTTTGGCTTCATTCTGAGAGATTTGTTAAGCTCTTCACACAGAATACACATTCCGACACACACACTCGTTTTACTCAAGCACATGTACTTTTAAAGACACACAAAGAATTTTCATGAGGCTTATTGTTATGTTTCTATGCAAATGGGACTCACGAGAAACAAGAGCGTTACTCCAGAGGGTAAATGAGGTCACGCTTAGATTCAGGATCACACTAGAAGCACCCTTACATTATATAGTGGTTCAGTTTATCCCCCTACCTTTTTAACCTGACAACATCTGTGTACAGCACGAGTGTTATGATGGCCTAAATATCAGTCAACAGAGTCCAAAAAGAATTGTTCATGGCGTATATAATAGAGTTTACCGGAAACTGGTTTCCTTAAGCTTGTACAGTAGCAAACGCTTTAGGTTTGTTGAAGCCTCTAAACACTGTTTTTGTGTGCTAATTGGCTAGCTGCTGGTTACAAAGTGCTAATTAGCAAATGACACAGAACAGCTACTGTATAGTTAAAGTGCAGCTTATAAAACACTCACAGCAAACGGCTTATTAAAAAGTGATTTATGGAAGTAAATAGAATAACTACAATTTAACTAATTGTATATCTAAGTTAGGGCTGCACGATTTTGGGAAAAAATCTAATTGCGATTTTTCTGACAGATATTGCGATTGCGATATTTGTTTTTAAGCGACCCAATGGAAGTTTATTGTAAAATGCGGCCATAACTCCGGCTAGGAAGGTCGTACCAACGTGCTCCCGTCTCTAGCACCCCCGCAGCCCGAGTTACGAGTGAAAGAACTAAACTTACATGAAACTTCCATTGGGTTGCTTTAAAGTCAAGCTTCAGTTTAAGATTCACCCTGCAATAGAAACATGTGATGGAGCATTACTAACCTGACTCAGACAGTTTGTTTCACCAAACCATCTAGGAAAGCTCCATTGGAAGCCATTTGGAAAGGGCTGGCACTTTCAAAAATACTTGGCAGGTGATTGGATCAATCTGTCTATCACCTTCTATCATGGGCCACTTCTGATTGGTTAACAATGGCTGGTACATCTGGAGCACAGCACTTCTTGGTGTGGATGACTGACACACAAGAAGAAAAAAAAAAAAAAAAATTGTTACAAAAAATCGCAGGCTTTGCGATTTCATAATCGCATCATTTCAAATCGCGATTTCGATTTAAAATCGATTAATCGTTCAGCCCTAATCTAAGTGTGTTAAGAAATACAGCCAAGTGAAGCACACAACACACATTTGTCACTTGCTTTCTGTCACTCGTATTAACACACACACACACACACACACACACACACACACACACACACACACACACACACACACACACACACACACACACACACACACACACACACACACACACACACACACGTGTATTAGTATCCAGTTTCATCAGACCTGTGAAGTGGCTTGATGCTAATGAGCTCTGAACAGAAGCTCCACACATTCATGGTATGGTGGGAAAGAGGAGTGGTTAGAGAGAGGGAGAGGTGGAGAGAGAGAGTTTACAAAGTGCCCGAACTCTGTGTTTGGCTGCCAGGGTGGATGGTAAGGTTTAGTAGGGAAGGAAGGAGATGAAGAGAGAGGACAAGGACAAGGGAGGAGAGCCGATCGAGACCCATCTTGAACAGGTTTACTTTGATTCACTTCTGATGGTTGCCTAGCTGACATAAGCTTCTCCTTATCTCTTCCATTCTTCTCTGAGGTTGTTCTTCTTTCTTCAACACGCTTACAGTTTCTCTTATTTTTCAAACTCCCTCTGGTTGCACATTAGGACTGCAGGTGATAGCTGAACATTAAGCTAGACAGGATGGTGGATCTCTAGACTGCAGGAAATGAGTGGTGAACGCGTTGTGAGGAGAGGTGTAGGTGTGAGGTTACAGTGGCATGAGAGTTTTGAAAAGTAAAATAGAAGGTTGAAAGTTTGTGATGAATTTAAGTAAATGGGCAGAGTGGTAACTAGTTTAGTTTAGGGCATTTTGGCAAATACCAAAATTGAGTGCAGCCCTGCTGAGGAAGGGCAACACAGAAGGTGCATTGTCTCCTCCTGCCTCCTCTGATCCTCCCTCTCCTTCAGGTATAAGAACGTGGAGCGCCAGGCGGCGGAGGAGTACGAGAGAGAGCACGTCCGGGTGTCCAGGACTCGCCCCGACCTCGGCCTGACCTTCGAACCCGCGGAGGCCTGGCCCTCGTCATCGCGCAGCAGCACCCCGTCCTCTTTCGCCTCCCATGAGGACGCAGACGCTGACCTCGAAGCGGAGACCCCCGCCACCCCCTACACCGCCTCTGAAACTGGTAGGTGAACTGAGAATACTGTATGATAGAGTAGCTCTGAAATAATGTGTGTCTTTGTGGGGTTTTGATTAGACGACAAGATGTTAGACTGACATGTAATCAACTAAACATAGTATCGTGAAATGTAACATTGTCTCCTTGTTAGTTTAAAAGAGGTAATTACAATACTGTTGCTAAATGTATTAGGTTTTGTATTAAAATATACAAGAGTAGTCGGTATCACTTCAGCTACTAGGTTACAAAAGTTTCTCCTGCTAGTACAGTTAGCATTATTATTACTTTAAATACTCGTGAAAATATGTTTTAAAAAGGTTACTGTGAAACAAATCTGGTTTTAATTGCGTAATCGTGGTCGAACACGAAATAAAATCAATGTGTTGTTTTTTAGAAGTAATTGGATAAACTATTTCTGTCCGCTTGTAAAGTCAGGCAATCTAAATCCAGCGCGAGAGTTAACAATTACAAGTACTATGTAAAGGTGATAACTAGGGATGTAACGATACCAAAAACTGAAGGTACGATAATATCGTGATAAAAAGTCCACGGTACGATATTTATCGCGTTATTGAAAAATAAAGGGAAAAAAATGTGAATTTTTTTATTTATTTTTTATTTTTTTATTAAATAATACATCTGATTTGTACAGCATTTTAGTAGGATAGTAGTATTTTAAAGTGTCAACAATATAATAATCAGACCCTGCAATAGAATAAATCAAGTTTCACTTTAGTTTTTCAACTAACTCAACTAACTCACTAACTCACTCACTCAGCATCATCAAGGTTATCTTTTAGGAATATGAGCATGTCCACATTTCCAGGTAGAAGCTGGGATGTTTGGGCGTTTACAATATCCCCTGCTGTGGAAAAAACTCTCTTGCTTTGTACTGATGTTGGTGGGACAGAGAGATATGCTTTGGGCAGTGGGTGACAGCAGTGGGTCAAACTGTGCATTGTCTCTCCACCACTTCAAAAACAATACAGTTTTTGCCAAGAAGGTGAGGCTTATTGACAAGGCGAGATACAAATATACTGTTGGTACTTGTCAATGTCTCTAGGTATGTACATGTAGCCCTGTAAATACCATGTCCTTTTGTTATTATCTGTTGTTTTATGTTCATGTTGTAACCTACTTGCTGCCATGTTGACAGGTCTCCCTTGAAAAGGAGATCGATGATCTCAATGGGACCATCTGGTTAAATAAAGGTTTTTTAAAAACAAATTATTTTAAAAAGAAAATTATTTTTTTTAAATTACGTCGGTAGATTTTGTTCAGTCTCACGACGGTATTGAGACATTTATTTACCGTCGATATTCGACACATCGTTACATCCCTAGTGGTTATGCAAAA
>NW_011335031.1:0-4133 GCF_000735185.1 Notothenia coriiceps
CAGCGTTACAGCAGGAAAGAGCCACAGACAGCTTAGTGTTGCATATCTTACATGCGTTAAAAAAAGTACTAAGTTATAATATAATAAACAATATGCTAAAAAAAGATAAAAAGTTACATCATTTTCAAAAATACAGATCCAAATCAAATCTACAAATCAAATCCTGTAGCAGTTCTTAGGATAAGGGTTAAAAGCAGACGACGTGTCCCAACATTGATCAATGAAGTAATCTATTATTAACTTGTGTCATCGTGCACTCTCACGTCGCTCTAAAATGAGGCGAATAGTAACGTGCTCACCCGTCACTTGTAAATAAAGTCGATGCTACGAAGGAAGTTCATGACAGAAGTTTAGCTCAGGACACTGTCATTGAACATCAACATCTGATTGGCTGATGAACCTGTCACTAATGCTTATTACCAATCAGTTGTCTTTCAACAACAGGCTAGCAGTATCTGTTGGGCCCCCACCAACTAAAATAACTGTGAGATGTTCAAGTGACTTTTTGATGTAGGAAATTCCAGTTCAGGCTCAACAAAACCTCACTTCATTTGAGATATAAGACATCAAACTAATAACAAGCTGCATTTTAAAGGTTTATTATGCAATGTGATAATGAGATGTTGTGCAGGACGGATATTAAAGGCTTAAAGCGTTGATTCCTGCCGGTGTTTGGGACAAAGTGTCCTCAGGGACAAAGTGTCCTCAGGGAGTCCTTTATGCTGAGAGAATAAGCTATATCTGCCAGTAAATAATATATGTATTCTGCAGGAGCCTGTATATATATTATATACAGTATGGAGCCTGTATATATATTATATACAGTATGGAGCCTGTATATGATATATATTCTGCATGTCTGTCAGCAGGCTGCAGGGTGTGCAATGTACCTGTAATCACTTTAACTTGCTATTAATCTTATTTTATCCAAATTAAATCACTTCCTATTTCACTTATCTTGGAGAAATGATAGATAAAGTACCAACTGCAACTCTTAGGGACGTCATGCTAATGTCAAATATGGATTAAAAGGTTGATCAAATATGAAAAACATAAGAAGTCGCATCCCATAGCAAGCATCTATATCAATTAAAATAGTGCCATGTGGAGAAATCTAATACATTTTGTAGTAAATATTAAGCTGAGAACTACACACACACACACACACACACACACACACACGCACGCACGCACACACACACTTCCTGTGGTGTAATGGGGCCGAGGCTCCCAGGCGAGGGTGTCAGCGGCTTAATTTACCCGCACCATTAGCCCAGTTTCAGTGTGGTAGTAAAACCTTCAGTGTGTGAGTGTGTGAGTGTGTGTGTCTTGTTATTGATCGAGGGCAGCGAGCAGACAGGCCTTATTTATCAGCTATTGATAAATGCAGTTTAATGGCGTTGTCCAAACCGTGTATTCTCCTTTTTTAAATGACGTTTTAAATGTCTGTGATCAATCGCTACACTAAGAGCGACTGAAATTGACATTGATCTAATTTTAATTACTGATTTACCTGCAGAGAAATGTAGTCTGTTATGGGGCGGTGTGAGTAGTGGGTTTGTAGTATGCATGGTGGAAGAATAATTCAGATCCTTTACCTATAGGTAAAAGTACAGAAGTATTATCAATACAATGTATTTAAAGTAAAAGTACTCGTTCTGCAGAAATATGGCCTCCAAAAGTTGTCGTTGTTGCGTCCAGTTGCATTTTACTGTTATGGAGAAATTATGCGTGTTTAATTCCTCCTTTTAATGCACAAATCTCAGTCTAAAAGGGAACTATAGTTGAGCCAACATCTAACTCCCTTCCCTTTTTAAATGAAGCGACCCTACGACTCCCAGTCCACCTCCGCCCTGGAAGACCATTCATAAAGCATCCAGTATTAATACCTTTTATAATCAACTTTTATCCTAATTATGAACACAAGTTGTACCCACTTTTTGAAAACGTATGGTTATTAACAGGCTATTGATGTAATACCGCTCAGTGTCCAGCAGAGGGCGCCATGGCAAATACAAGTTTATATCATTTCTATACATCTTCGTATCTCTAAATGATTTAGAGATGTTCCAAAAATTGCACCACAGCCCGAGCGTGAAGCCCGGGTGATGCGAGAGTGTTGATATGGTGTAAGCAGGGAGGCTCTCACTATACGTTCATTGAGCCTCCCGTTCCACCCCAGGACGAGGAAAGTTGAGGCGACTGTGATTCGAAGCTCTTTATTAAATGTCAACACCACCTTCACTCATGGTGTAAGATAACAAATGTTTTTACTTCATAGAATGGAAGATCACATGCTTATATGTTGGAGTTGTATCAAAAAACCTGTGAATTCTGATTATTTTGTAGGTTTTTTAACGTATTATCTTGGTTTAGAATCATTACCCATGATGCTTTGCAGGTCCCCATTCAAATCCATTGGTCTTCTTTGAGATTCTGAATACTCAGTTTGGATTTGAGACAGGTGATCCATTTAGGTGTAAAATAAAAAATATAACTAATAAAATAAAATAGACTAAAATGTTTTATATTAAATATAACAAGCTTAGGTTAAAATGTGGCATAAAGAAAATATAATAAATGTTTATACAAACACAAGTTAAAGTAAAACAATTAAATAAATAGATGCAATTATTTAAGCAAAAAATGAAATATAATGTAAATGTGGATATTACCATATATACCGTCTTGTGCTGTCTATGTTGGATTTGGATGCATTTTATCAGCATGTTTGTGTAATTTCTCTTATTGTTATTGGTGTTTCTCTTATTGTTGTTGGTTTTTGTGTGCCAGGTGGTTCTGCTGGGGATGGACATCCTGTCGGCGCTGGTCAGCAGACTGCAGGAGAGGTTCAGGACGCAGGTCGGCACAGGTGAGCTGCACCTGAGACATTATTTATTCATTAAATATATACAATACACAGATGTTAAATTACAGGAGTGATATAATCTATCTATCTATCGATCTATCTATCCCTCTATCTATCTTTCTCTCATCTCACCACTTTTGCACACATGAGATGCTTAATTGTCTTCAAATCTGTGTGTTTGTCTGCAGTTCTGCCGAGCCTCATGGACCGTTTAGGAGACGCTAAAGATCAGGTGAGGGAGCAGGACCAGGCGCTGCTGCTGAAGATCATGGACCAGGCTGCCAACCCTCAGGTGAGAGAGATCTACCTGCTGTACACACGGAAGCTTTAATACTGACTGTGGGAAAACACAGAATGTCCTCCTCCAACATGAGAGTCACTTGATAACAAAGGTATCAACTGTAGCTGTGAACATGACAGGATGTGTGATTACCTAGAAGAGCATCAGGACTGTTTGAGGCATATGATAGCTATGTGATTAACATGATGATTCAGCCTCTATGGAGAGAGACATATGACAAGCATGATCATTTCTGACGTGGAGCTAATCTGAAGTAAACATTGAATACTGCTTTCTATTCCTCCATCTTGTGACTGTGGAACTCCCTCTCTTGGATATCAGCATGTGAAGGACACTGTTCAGGAACTAGTTGATGCTCTGTATGTGATGACTACTTCCATTCTGGAGAGGATCACAGATACATGGATCCTGAGGTTCAAGCTCAAGCCAGTGATGAACCAGTGATGTTTCTCTAACACTGACAGACTATAACCTGTGTGTTCTCAGTTTGTTTGGGAGCGCATGATGGGAGGCTTCAAACACAAGAACAACCGCACCAGAGAGGGCCTCTGCCTCTGCCTCATCTCCACCCTCAACGTGTAAGAAAACAGCAAATCTTCACTTTTAAGAGGCTGGAGCTAATTCAATGCTTTAACAATAAATACTGTAACCATATATAAGTGTATGGAATACAATCTTGTTTTATTCAGTTTGTGCAGAAAGCAGAGATATCTCACCTCTACGATCTGAAAGGTGTTTTGATGAGAAGATATTTAGCAGAAATCTTCCTGTTTTGTTCAGGTTTGGATCTCAGAGTCTGACGCTGAGTAAGATCGTCCCTCACATCTGCAACCTGCTGGGAGACCCCACCAGCCAGGTACACACACACACACACACACACACACACACACACACACACACACACACACACACACACACACACACACACACACACTCTCTCTCTCTCTCTCACACACTGAGACT
>NW_011335032.1:0-2287 GCF_000735185.1 Notothenia coriiceps
ACCCTACCTTATTACCTGAATCTTCTCCTAGAGCACCATTAGGTGCCTTCACCTTCGGGAACCTTTCCACCCCTTTCTCAGTCCCTGCTAGAGAGGTAGTACTTTCATGGGAGGAAAAGGTTCCAACTTCTGATTGGCTGGGCGAATTGCAAACCACGCCCCGTAAAACCCCGAAAAGTTTTGTGAAGCCGCCATTTTATTTGCTCGCATTAGCATTATTAGCATTAGCCCAGCGCACCAACGGAGAGAGACTAACTTATGGCAACACAAAATAAAACGTGGGAGCGAAACAGAGGGGATTATGGGTAATGCTACAATGATCTGTTTGGTGTTTGGAGACAAATATTTCAGAGACATGCTTTGTATCTGAGAGCTATAATACATTAATGAAAAACAGTATAATAGGGGACCTTTAATGATAAAAGACACACACTCACCTCCCACATCGTCAAAGCTCCCTGGAGAGTAGGACCTCCGGGGCCAGGTGAGGTGAGCCTCCTCCTCCTGGCTGTGGTCCCGGATGTGGATCACTCGAGGCTCCCCCTCCCCCATCATCCCCCCCACGTACACACTGGTGTAGGGCTGGCACTCGGACCTCCCCCCCGCCTCCTCGTACGCCCCGTTGACTCCCTCCGTGGATCTCCCTCTCTGCACCTTACTGATGTCCCCCGATGCAGCAGAAAGGTTCCCAGGAAGTGAATGCAGGGACCGTTTCCTCTCCATCTGCATGGCCTGACTCCCCAGGGTGCTGATCTTGTCCGAAACCTCCCTGTCGTTGACTTTGACCAGGCCTCGCTCGTGGTGGTACTCCATGTTCACGTAGAAGGGCTTCTCCATCACCGACAGGCCCCTCCCGTCCCCTGCAGAGTGAGAGTTGGCCCTCCTGATGCGCTCAAAGTTGGACCTCAGAGCGGCAACAGAGCCTGTGCTTGGAGGATACTCAGGAACCTCCGGACCAACATCTTTCTGTTTGCTCGGAGACGCTGCATCCACCTCCAGATGTGCTTTACTGCTAACTTCATCTGTGTGCAGAGGTGGAAGAAGTGTTCAGATGCTTCACTTGGGTCAAAAGAACCAATACATTACTGTCAAAGTACTTCATTACAAGTAAAAGTCCTGCATTCAAAATCGTACTCCTGCTGTGTTCGTTTCTCCAGCCTTACTTTGGTGTTCTTAGTCCAATTTTAACTGCTCTTAAATTAACACAAAAGTCATTAATCATCACCAAATGTTAGTTAACTCCCTTTTAAGCTGTGAACAATGTCTCAGGCTACTGGTTTACATGAATAACTGCAGAGAAAATCCAATAATAGACACTGAAAATGTCATGCTTGTCGATTTGTGGGTGTGTACTATCTGGTGGATGAACATAAACCCATGCACTTCCTATGGCGGTCACCAAAGGTCTTACAAAGTTGACTAAACCACCCAAAATGCAATGGAAGTGGTGATCAGTAATTACATTATATGTTCTAATGGCTACTGTGGAGGATATCATAAGGCCCTGAGGCAATAACATGCAAAACACAATATATATTATTGATGAAAGTAGTAAAACGGTCAGATTTGACCTGAACACAACTTGAGGGTTAAGTTAAAGTACAAAAGTATTATCAACAAAATGCACTGAAAGTATAAAAGGTAGAAGTAATCATTGTGCAGAAAAAGGACCTTTATGTGTGTATAAAATCAGATTTTTATATGTGACATTTCTAGATAATTTTGATGTGTTTTACTGATGTAGACAAAAAAAGTTCTGATTGACTTTTTGTGAAATATTTAAATAACTTGACTCTTTGGTGACTTTAAGAGTTGGTCCATTAGTTACATTTTTAGAGATGCATTTTGTTAAAAGTAGCTAAAGCTGTTAATTACATTATTTCCCTTTATTATTATTTCAACCCGTTACCCTAGTGATATATGTCCTTTCTACTGGGAATTTGAATGTACTTGCTACTAATGTTTTATTATTTTAAATATTGTTAACTTATGTAATGCTTGACAACACTGCCGCTGTGACAAACATATGTCCCAGTTTGGGATGAATAAAGTATCTATCTAAATGTAGTGGAGCAGAAGTACAAAGTAGCATACAAAGGAAATACTAATAAGTACAAGTACCTCAAAATTGCACTTAAGTCCACTAAGTAAATGTACTTCCCACCTCTGGACATAACAAAGACTTTTTTCACAGAGCTGGCAAACATCTGGCTGATATTTGGTACTAAGGATTGATTGCCTTCTTACATCCAGCTCAACCAGGTAATGTCAAGTGAATGTCCCCACC